>NW_024532837.1:0-90069 GCF_016097555.1 Gigantopelta aegis
ATTACAAAGGAAGTTGTTGCGAGTGTCTATGAATATTCAAAGCACTCAATTAGAATTATAATTTAGAATTTTCACGTGACATATGACTGACTTCTCAAGGCGAAAATTGTTATTTATTAAATCCTGAAGGTGTGCAATTTAAAGTATGTCAAAGGTATGCCATTGAAAAATGTATGGAGTTTTATAGTTTTGCTATTTCTCGTGGCATTTAGAGAGCCAAATTTTTATATATAAAATGAGCATTTGCAAGCTGAATCGATTGGTACAAGTCCCATGTCGATAGCATGTAAACGGCAAAGTTATTCAACCATGTCTAGGTGGCTCTTCTCATAGTATAGTACCAGTTTTATAACATATAGTCTATTAAGTATATACTGTAAGGGTACAAATTTTCGAGGGTTTAATTTTTTGTGTTTTTTAAATTTGCTTTATTATTTAAATTTCGTTGGTATTAATTTTCGTGTTTAGTGGGTGTGAAGTATTAATAATGGGTGTGGTATCAGGCAATGTGTTGTGATCACAAGCGTGATTTTCGCGAAATATGGCTACCTATTCCTATAAATCCATGGTGAGAGGGTACCATATATACAAGAAAATCTGGGAGGCAGTTGACAGAGAAGTACTTCAGACAGTGTAAAAGAGAAAGAAGTGACCGACATGAATCCCTTTGCGTGATTATGCGTGGTGGAATAAAGTTAAATTTCGTGATAAAGCAACAACCACGAATACAGCGAAATTAATCCCCCCACGAAAATTTATACCCTTACGGTATATATATATATAATTAGTACCAGTTTATAACATTGATAATTTGTATTTGTGTAATAAGATTCTGGTGTTTAATAAACCAATTATCCGCTTTTTTAGCTCCTTTTTGGGCAACAGATATTTTGTTGACAAGAATATATTTTGATGAGCATGAATATAATTTACACCAGTAATTCATGGTTCATGTTCTGTTTTCACAGTAATAAAAATAATACTAACAAGGTCAGCCTCACATAAATAACCAATAGAAAAAGAAATGTATGGGAGCACTGTAGAAAACAAGTCACTAACATTGTCTACCTAACACACCTGACCACATGAGACTACCACTAGGTATTTTAAATAAATAATCTTTTACATATACACATCCTGTTGCCATGACAATATTTATATGCAATTATGGTCATGTTGTGTTAAAAGGATGGTATTATTTACATAACCATTGTATGTATACAGGTACCTGGTTGCTATGACAACAAGTTACAATAAACATGTCATGCTATAGAGTAAAGGGATGGCACTATTTTACATTACTATTGTACATGTACCTGTTGCCATGACAGCACAGTTATCCTGTTTCTTTGTAGAGTACTGAATGAATAAATCCTCCATTGCTCACTAATAAAATATTAATAAATATACTTTTAAAACAATTAATTACAGGTGCTAATTAATTAATTATTAAAAACCTTACGGTTTGAATCTTGAATGACCAAATGACTGCTTGAGTTTATCAATATGTTCTGAGGTGGGTGGAGGACACCCTATAATTAAAAGATGAGTTGTAGCCGAATGCACCGGAATACAATATGTGAGTTAATAAATGGATGGATACGGAAAGAAGGATGAATGGCCGGTAAACTGGATGTATAGAATGAAGGATGAATGCGTAAATGTATGTATAGACATGAAGGATGCAATGCCGGTATATCGATAAATCCTGATGTATAGCGTTGAATGTCTCTGGATGAAGGTATTAGAATAAGAAGAGAGATATTGTAGATAAGGGAATAAATAAAGAGTCTTGAATAAGAAACATGATGGACAGACATGGATCAACATTTTCCTAAGACAACTGGATCATAAACATCCTTCTCCTCTTCTGTCAGCAATATCTTGTTGCAATGTCTTTCAACACACTAATTCTTGTATTAACTCTTCATCGTCAGATATAATCAAGATCTGAAATCTTCTTCAAGTCTCTGATACCATCGCAGTCTTCTTTGTTGATTATATCTACTTCCTCTTCTCCTAACTCATGAGTCTCCTGACATAAATATCAAACTTTCGTAAGTGTCCTCTTCATCCATAAGACTATCCAAAATCATCTATATCCTCATTCAAGGACCTCCTTCTGGTTTAGTTCATTCATAGACATTGAGTTGATATACTTATAGGTGAATGAACACTAACATGGCTAATAGAAGGACTATATGGAAGTAGAACCATCGTTATTTTGTATTATTGTTTGATTAGGAGATAGTTCAAAAGTGAGAATATGCTTTGGTCATAGTACACTGGATTTGACTATCTTGTTGTCAGTGGACCAAGTTGAATTGCGTGTTATCACTGGTTTCCACAGCAACTCTGTTTTCAGAAGTATTTCTTCAAAATCAATGAGATAGCTTCCTGGACATATGACTATTATCGTAGTGGTGGAGTAGGTACAAGCACCTTAGCTGTTGACAGCTGGAATCAGGTCCTTCAACAGTCATATCCTGACAAAAAATACCAATATATTAAGTACAGGTATTATTAATTTATTATATAGGTCTACTAGATTTAATCAGTTAATAATCATATAACAACACTCTGACCCAACATGCTCATTAGTAATGAAAGATATGAAGTTTACTCAATCAACTTAACTATAAGTTGTTTATAACATCTATAGATCTCTTACTTGTTGTGATGGTAAATTCTGACTAGTTGTTATTATCCCCTTTACAGACTTCATTAAAATTAGCACTCAACGGACTTTATGACTCAATTTGTCTCTTTAACAAGATCTTCTGAAACAGGTACACTTCTATCTCCTTCCATTAAATGAAGAAGAACATGTTGAACATCTTGTAAATGTTGCAATAATTCCTCTTCTAATGCCTGTCTATCCATAACACAAAAGGCTAGTACCAGGTTTTTCCACGTGGTTTTGATTCTATTTAGTTGCACACAGCTAAACTGGGAGGGTGTGACAAATGTAGGCCACTTACAGCCATAGATAGTATAGACTACGTAACCGGGATTGGAAACGGATCACGTGATCCCATAGAACTGAACGAACATTTGAAACGCACTCCGTGTCCAAAAAAATCAATTTAATTTTTATTACCTTACATTGTGACCTAGACACACTCTTACCTTATTGTATTACTCTATAAAACATTAAGGTGATTTTTATTATCAACATATTGTCAATATATTTTTCTTTATATTCTATATCATAAAAAATAGTCAATAATACAGAGATTCATTTTTAAATTACTTATTTTACGATGAAAATGGCACTAAAAATACTTTTGTCGCTCTTTCTTCTTATAGCAATGTTACTAATAAAAGATTTTAGGACTAATTATTTAGAACAAATAAGAAACCAACCATTGGTTTAGACTGTTTTTATGTTAGTAAAGTCGCGCTATTCTTATGAAAACACTAAAACAACATATGATAGGGTCCACTTTTGGGACTATAGCCATTCTTTTAAGTTATTTGGACATAAATTACGCTTGTCATTTAAAGATGAAAGATTTCTTTGTGTTGGTTTAGCTTGTTATTATTTACTTTGGCAATCTCCTATCATAGTTATACAAGATACAAAATACGCGTATATATTCAGTGCAAAATAAGTATAGTGCACTTAAATAGTTATTAATAATTAATTTCCTTTCAGATGGGTATGAGAAAAGTCAGACTGTACTATAGAAAGCACAGGTCAATACCCAGGTCTTTAATTGTATCTCTTTCCCAAGTCAATTTATTCATGCTCCTTTTCCTTCATTTCCTGTGCTAAGAGAGAGATTCCATTCCTTGGGATTATTACCTAAAGGTTCATTGAGCATAGCCATGTTATCACACCATTTTTATTCACCTAATGTTATACTATAGCATGGCTAGACATTGATGATGACATATCAAACACTATCAATTTCCGGAAACTTTTTCAATGCTGAACGCAACATCTTTATATCACTCACAATCTATAATGGTGGTACATGGAAGCTCACTTTACATAACACCCCTATCAAATGTTCACTTCTAAATCATATCCCTGCACAAATAAAGTTTTATCTGAGGTTTTAGCAGTCATCGATGCAGTAGATACCAGTCATTTTTGTTTTGGCAATTCAGAAGTTACATTTTGTGATGTGCAAACTTTATCAGGTTAGTACTGCCTGTAAAATAATTCTACGTAAATGATTGTTTTTAGATGCCTATGTACTTGATTCCACTACATTAGAAAATAAGCACAGTACGTCACAAAGAATTGTGAATTACTAATTGATCGTTCTGTAAACCGATGTAACTACTGTACCAAATATCGTGACGTTTTTTACGAAAAACCATTTATCGACATAGTAACCCTATTAGTAATCATGTAACATCTCCAAGAAGTCATGCAAATTATAGATACTTATTACCAAATCAATTAAAGCAAAGATTACACAATATGCACAAATACTGTCCGTACCATCAAAGCTAAATTGACTCGTTTACTGATGATTAAGCAGTCTCTTGTTTATAATGGAGTCGAACTTGATGTAGTTAATCACAATGATTTAGTTAATGTAATGTCAAGTTATAGCAACAAATACAGGATACTCATGCAAAGGACTCCTTTCAAAGAATATTTTGGGAACAACAACAAAAGCAGCATCCTATTCAGACCCAAAGTCAATGAGGTGGCACCCCTAAATATTAAATGGTGTCTTTTACTTACACCATATGTCAAGCGGAGCATATGAAACTTTTAGGACATCTGGAATATTAAGGCTCCCTTCACAACGCACATTAAGAGATTATACTCATTACATCAAAGCATCCTGCAGGTTTTCAAATGAAGTTGACAATGATTTACTTCGAGCTGCAGATTACTATAACCTTGAGGAGTGGGAAAAATGTGTGGGTATATTAATAGATGAAATGCATATCAAAGAAGACTTAGTGTATGATAAACATACTGGAGCTTTAATTGGTTTTATATCTCTTGGTGATGTTAATGATCAATTATTTGAAGGTAATTAGAATAGCTGTGTCCACAGGCAACTGAAACAGCCTTGTTTTGTGATATGTTTGATAAATTTTTTGACTGCTTGAATGTTCGCAATTATGATAGTGGAAAGTTTCAGAGAAAGTGTTTCAGAGATCCTTATCGCTCTGCTACTGACTTCAGACTTGAAGTATATTTAACATTTTACATTAAAGAAAGTTTATATTTAACAGTGGTTAGAAGAAGTTTTCATAAAATATCTTGAAGAATGGGAAAAATCAGTGAAAGAAAGATCTGGTTTTACTAATGAAGAAAAGAAGAGGATGCTACTAAGTTCTGAGACAAGAACTGGACTAATGATAACAGGTATGTCATTACTGTATGTATCATATTTTTCATGAAATTGAAAATATTCAATGCACCTGCAGTAAAATCGTTTGTGGATTTGACACGATATATGTTTACAATACCAGGCGTTAAAACCTTTCTAAGTGAGAACCTTTCACAAGATCCTATTGAAAAGTTTTTCGGATGCCAAAGGCAGAGATGTAGAACAAGTGAAAATCCAAATGTACAGAGTTCTGCAATGGTACTCAAGCCCTTAGGGTAATAATACTTTTTGCAGAGATCCAATTAAAGGAAACTGCAGAGGAAATTCATCAAAAAGGTCCTTAGATTTTGAGAAGGAAAGTTTACCTCTTCCCAAAAGAAGAAGAAAACAACAATTTGGCATTGTACCATGACAAATATTACTTATATTTATTACAGTAAACAACATTTATATATATATACATTTTCATATTATATATATATATTGTAATCATTTATTTACACCTTTTCTTAATGGCTTAGCTCGTTGAAGGGACTTTTTAGTATGTTGTTTGTACAGCTCCATAAAAGACCTAGCATAGGAGAAGCCTCTTAATCTTTATCCATAGGTCACTCATTTGTTTAAAAAGTGACGGCTCAGAAATATCCTCATCAACTCCTAACGATCTCCAACAGTCCAAAACCATCATCATTGTTCAGGATACATGATTTTAACATCAATATGTCTAGCTTCTGATGATCAGTTTTAAGTTTACATCTTACAGCCATTTCTATTGCTTCAAAGAGCTTGTAGGTGGGTTCTTTAATGTGAACAAGACCTCCCCTATCAATCATTGTCATCCATTCGCTTGACTCACCAACATCTGATTCATCTGATTCATCTGTAATAAGATATTTGATAGTTGATTGAAATTTTTTTTGAAGTTTTTTACAAACATAACCACCTACGTATCTTAATGCATTTTTCTCTGTCATATGTTAGATCTAATTGATGGTCATAATGACAACTTTTGATGGAACTAGCACCGGTGACCTGGATAATTATCCCACGAAATATTTGATCAGTAATGTATTGATACAAAATGGGATTGCTTGAGCAACCAATCGATGCTTGAATGAAACTACACCATGTAGACTTAAAGTGCTCTGATGTCCTGATGTCATGATATCTTCCCCACACTCTCTCCCTTTTTGTTGTCATATTCTTACAATTATCTTGTTCAAGAGCAGATGACAGATCATTTATTAAGCTAGTTGCAAAAGTTATGATACAATCTCCGTGTTTTCAGGCCTAGAGCACCATTTAAACAGTAGGGTTGCACTATGTAACGCTTGTGTAGCAACTGGTGTATCAATTTTGGAAACCTTCATCTGAAAGAGCTCCTTGTAGTACTTGCAAAAAGACTTCTGTATTACTGTGACTGTTACCTAACATTATCAGTAAATTATAATGTAAATAATATTTATTATTATAAATACTTATATTTATTTAAAATATTTAATATAAAGTAACACTTCATTAAAGTAAAATTCCAAAAATTCTACATATACTCATTTCAGAAGGAACAGGAGCAGAGTAAGCCATAGTTTACGCGCATTTTTATGCTTGTAGGTTGAGATGGACAAGGAGTGTACCGGAAGTGCGTGGGCGTTTCCAATCCCGGTTACGTAGTCTATACTATCTATGTTACAGCACAAGCCCATTAAGGGAAGGATGTTTATCATTTCGAATATTTCCGCATATTTTGGTATACTAGAAGGGGGCGGGGAGACCACGCCTCTAATGATGATTATAATTCATCATCTGTTGATAATAATATATGATATTATTGATATAATAATGTCATTCACGTCTATGATATTGATACCCAGTATTATTCAACTATCTAAAATAATATAACTGGCTATATTTTCTTTTACTATAGGTCAGTTATAATAATGTCAGGTAATTATTATTATACTGTATACATCACTAATATCAGTTATAGGCAATAGTTATTACTAAAATTAAAATGTAACAGTACAACTTTTACAAAGAAAATTCTCATCTTCAATTGTACTGTCACAGCATGAGATATGACTCCATTAAAAAATCACTATCTTTTTTAAATCATTCTTGATTTAACCATTTGCTGTGAGTGGTAAAGGGGGTTGCAAAACTAACACTCTTTGACTAAGCAACATGTTTTTATTGACTTTGATATCTATACAACTGTTACCAAATATAAAGTTGCTGCACTTACCTGGTACATAGCTATATGGCATTTGGG
The DNA here is from genome assembly GCF_016097555.1 of Gigantopelta aegis. NCBI lineage: Eukaryota > Metazoa > Mollusca > Gastropoda > Neomphalida > Peltospiridae > Gigantopelta > Gigantopelta aegis. Next base: position 7,576 of record NW_024532837.1, read on the forward strand.
ATATGAAGGATGAAATGAAATGACTGGATCACCATTCTGTAGGAATTCTATACAAAGTATTAAGTGATTGATGGAGCTTAGTTTAATATATACATTTTTCTGCCAGCTGCCTAGATACTTTGTAATTATATTTGTCTATTAAATAACTTGTTCTAGAGAAATTTAAACATACAGTGAGAATGTAATTAACAATGACATCATTAAATATCTTCTATAACTAATTATAGTTTATCATTGAAATTTGTATGGACATAATAATAGTGAAAATAATATACATATTTTCTCATTGACAGATTTGAGGTGTTTAATGCATACAGACCTCTGAACCATAATGTATAACTCAACACAACTTTATAATCTCATGTATATGCATATTTGGTTCTCCTAAGATTAGTGTGGACTATATGTTATTTTATTGATCATAAAAGATATAATCCTTCAATCATTAAAGATTTATAAGTATATCTATTATTACATAATATATATAATACTATTGATGTCTATAAAATAAGTTATTATATATTGAGAGTTTAGTGATGTATAACATGTAAATGTACATAGTGTGTTTGGTTCTCCTAAGATTTGGTTTGGACTATATGTTGTGTTCTTTGATCATTAAAAGATATAAATCCTTCAAACAGACTTACTATAGGTATAGATAGCCAATATTATTAACTAGACAGTTGTTGTATAAATTTTACTATACATTTTACTATAAATAGAACAGCATATCAATTATTACTTTCAAATATCATTTCTCTTTCAAATTGTAATGCAATATAAGAAGCTGTTTGTGTGTGATAAATTCTCAATAATTATATTAACTTAATTCATAAGCCTCAATAGTAATGTATATGTGTATATTTATAATCCTTTAATATGACAACAAACAGAATATCTGAACATACTATATTTATTAGATTTGACATGTAATGAATAAAGATGGAACCCATATTTATGATACACAGAAATAATTTCTTTTCATTGTTATTTATATTTTATATTATCTGCTGGTTATTTGTGGGATGGATTTCATAGTTCCTGGATTTGGGAAAACCCATATTTATAATACAAAGAAATTAAACAATGATCATTAGACCAAATATTTTAGGTACTAATGAGTTGGCATTGTTTCTAGAGTTGGTATTATTTCAACAAATTTGGAATAGTTATAAGAATGAACGTTTTCCATCCAAACATATGGAAGTGTTTCTTCACAATATCCACAATATTGAGGACTTAATATTTATTGTCTCAATAGTTATAGCAAAATGCTCAGATTAGCAAAAATATAATATTAATTTTTTTATTCTGGTATTTTTATGCTGTTAGTAAGTGTAATTGAAATCTATAAATCTATTGTTAGGTAATGTAAAAGATGGTCTTAGTAGTCTAAAAACTTTACTAGGAAAACATAGCAACTTATTACAATATTGTTGTCAACTAGACAGTTGTTGTCTTATTATACCAATTCTAAATAAATCTGCATATCAATTATTATTCTCAACAATATTATTTCTCTTTCAAATCATGATGTTGATATATGTGTGTGAAAAACTCTCAATATAGTAATTTACTTTATAAGTCTCACTACTATTATATATTACGTAATAATAAGTATATTCATAATCCTTTAATGATTAAAGGATTCATGATCAAAGAACATAACATATATTGTCCAACCAACCTTAGAAGAACCAAATACACATGTACATGAGCAATATAAAGTAATGTTGTGTTATACATTATGGTTCAGAGGTCTGTATGCATTAACATGCAAACCTGGCAAATGAGGAAATTTGTAAAATATATATATAATTTTCACTATTACTATGTCAATACTATGATGTTAATGATAAACTATAATTACAATATAGAACTAGTACTAACACAAAATGTAATTATAGAAGATAGTCATTTTTAATTACATTCTCACTGTATGTTTTTAAATTTCTCTGAATTATTAGAACTAAGTTATTTAATAGACAAATATATTTGAAAATTGTTTAAATAAAGTGTCTAGGTAGCTGGCAGAGAAATGTATATCATTAAACTAAGCCCCATCAATCATTTAATAGTTTAATAAAGTTTAGCCAATCTTGCTTGGTTGTAGCAAATGGAAAAATAAACATGTACTGTTTTGATTATAGAAACTGACTGTTATTTAATTACATGTAATTATGTTGAATTAGTGTAATTTTAGACAAACTAAATTTGCTAGACCAGCTAGGGTTGTTACTATGTTACTTAATTTATTTTGCAGGATTGCTTGTAAATGCTGTACCAGGGCTATTATGTTCTTTGTTGTATTTGTTGCTTATAACAAAAATGTAACAGAGAGATAATATGTATACCATTGTACTCAGTGATTATAGGCTGTGATGTACTACTACTATTTGTAGCAGTGACATCACCAATAGTATCATTAGCTACTGTGGCATTGCAGATAGTCATTGCTAAATAAATATCAGTCTCTCTCATCTTCATTGTTACTGTCACATCAGAGACACAGGTGAGTGTGAACACTGGATGGTTAGCATCTCTTGTGGAGATGTAGGTCTGTATCAGGACCATCTATATAGGATTGAGATATACATCATCACTTTAATATCACATGAACACAGTCACTGACGATTACTATTATAAGCATAGTTCTGTTTGCTTCTACTACTAGTATTTGGTTCACTTTTTTATATTCGTATTTGCCACTTTTCCCAGTTTAGTTATTGCACACTGAATACAGTCAAACAAACGTGGAACAGCCTCACATTAACTTCTAGTCCAATGAGTTATGGATACAGGCAATAGAAGAGAAGTTAGTGCGATCTTACAAGATATACAACATGCCCTTGATCTAATAGACTATCTATCTCAGAAGACCATGCTGAATGGACAGTTGAATCATTAAATTTGTTGAGTGCAAATTTTACTGAATCTATAAAATGGATAACAAACAGCCAGTCAGAATTTACAGCCAAAACAAGTAAGAGATCAATAGATATTATAAATAACTTATAGTTAAGTTATTTAATTAATTGGATCAGAGGTGTTGTTATGATCATTAAAATCTACATAGACCTACATAATAAATTAATAATACCTGTACTTAATATATTGGTATTTTGGTCAGGATAAACTGTTGAAGTTCCCGATTCTACATTTCATCCAGCTAAGGTGCTTGTACCTACTCCACCCACTATAGATAATAGCGCCACTTCTCACAATATTGTCTGGGAATCCATCACATTGGATGAAGATTTACCAGAAAACAGAGTTCCTGGAGCATATTCTACTTTGGGAATATAGTGAGGGTTCTACTCCACATATCCCTCCTAGTAGCCACGTGAGGATTAGTACATCTATACATATATCAGACTCAGTGGCCGGAAGTGGAACGAGACCAGAATGTGTGAAATTTGATGATGTTATAGATGAAGAGGCACTCATGAATGTTGACGATTTACATCAGGAGACATGTGAGTTAAGAGAAGTAGAGGTAGACATAACCGAGACTGTGATGATGTAGATGAAGAAGAGGCTTCGGTTACAAACCAATTCCTCATACAAAGAAGTCTAAAACCAAATTAATTTATTCTTTTAACTTATTCGAGGTCTCAGCTTTACTTTTAGAAGTGTTGGTAGATTGTGATGATAATGGACAAGCTATGTCAACCATAATAATTTTGAATGCTGTGGGATCCTCTATGTTTGGAAGTATTAATTGAGTATGAGAGTCAAGTTGAGTACCTTGAGACACTAGAGATGACACAGATTCCTGTAGGGTTTTAAATGAATTTTGCTTCTTAAAAACAATACAATTACCAAATTAAATGAGCTGTGGGTCTTATAATAGGATTTGAACTGGAGGGGTTACCGATCTAGTTGAATTGAAAACCAAAATACACAAATGAAGTTTATGGCAATTAAATTGCTTGAAAATACTAGCAATTGCTCTAAAGACTTCTACAACAGTACAATACATTTTATATATGGAGATGCAATCTATGGTAGTTACTAGTAGTGACACAACCATCACAACAAAATCAACTTTGAAGATTTGGACATACCCTGCCCACTTTGTAAAATGACTAGACTCAGAATATGGCAATATGTTGGCAATATTTGTTTACATTATCTGTAGCCATGACAGCACAGTTATCTCTTGTAGAGCATCGAATCAATAACTCTCCATTACACAAATACATTTAAAAAAATTCTATGTTAATTACACATGTGATATTTATTAAACATACGGTTTAAATTTAGAATGACCAAATGACTTCTTGAGCTATCAAAGTGGACAGCAACCTAATAATCAAAAGAAAATGAATGAAAGGAATATGATATAAATACGATATAAGAATAAATGGATAATAACAATGATAGAAGAAAGGATGGATGAATAAAGAAGAGAGGTAGATAGGAGAGGGAACAAATGAAGAAATGAATAAAAAGAACAAGAGATGAAAAGAGATAACATTTTACCAAGACAGCTGGATCATAAACATCATTCTCTTCTTCAGCAATATCGTGCAAGGTCTTTACACCACTGATAACATTTTTTCTTGCTAATTTCTACCTCCTCTTCTCTTAACTCATGTGGTCTCCTGATTATAACTTTCATGAGTACTGTCGTCATCCATGCTATGATCAAATATTCATCTCATTTTCAGCCATTGCAACTGATATACGTTATAGGTGGACTAATATGGCTACTAGGAGTAACATGTGGAGTAGAACCCTCGCTATATTGTATAATTGATTGATTATGACTTAGTCCAAAAGTAGAATTTGCTTCAGTCATGTCATAGTACATAGATTTGACTTATTGGCAGTAGATGTACTCATTTGTGTGTTAGTGCATAAAAACTCCATTTTGTATTAATTCTTCAAAATTCAATGAGATAGCTTCCTGAAAAACTTCTCGATATGTGTTGCTATTGTCTGTACTGGGCGAAGTAGGTATATGCATTTGACAGGTAGGTGCTTCAAAATATGTAGTACAGTTATCATTATATAGGTCCGCATAGATTTAATCAGTTGATGATCATAGCAACACCTCTGATCCAAACATGCTTATAAGTAATGAGAGCTAGCATCATCACAGCCTTTAACTGATATCACTAAACAGAATAGTATGCATATTCTCTCTCTTTTATATTTTTGCTACAAGCAACCTTACAAAATTAATCAAAGAACATAGTAACAGCCCTAGCTGGTCTTAGCATTTACAAGCAATCCTAAAAATACATGAAAGAACACAGTAACAACCCTGGCTTAGCATTGTAAACCATTTTATGGACATTTTGTTTAAGCAACCTTACAAAATAAACCAAGTAACATAGCATTTACAACCAATCCTACAAAATATATCAAGAAACATAATAACAGCCCTAGCTATAGTCTAACATTTTATTTGTCTAAGAATACACAAATTCAACATAATTACATGTACTAGAATAACATGCAGTCGTTCTACCATGCTAATTTTTCTAATATGCTACAACCATTAAAAATTGGCTAATCAAAATTCTTTTAGCTATTTTATAGTGACTAAAAGAAATCTTAAAAACCAATGAGATCACTTCCTAGACAATTTTATGATAGCTATGGCTGGCTACTGACTATAATGAGTACACGCACCTTAGCTGGTTGACAGCTTCAGTCACAGCACATATATTTGACTCATTGACATTAGACATTGTTGATTGTCATGTGTGTTATTATTGGTTCTTCAAAATCCAATCAGATAGGTTCCTGGACAACTTCTTGATTATAATTATGTCACTACTGTCTGTAATGCATGGTGCAGGTATATGTACCTTAGCAGGTTAACAGATGTAATATGGTGCTTCACCAGTTATATCCTGACAAAAATATCAATGTATTAATTACAGGTATCTATTATATAGGTTATAAGTAATTATCAATTATCAATTAAAATATTTTTTTTTATTTTAGACACTTTGTAGCAATTGTATCCACAGACTCCAATATTAAATTCCAATTTTAGCAACGTCTTCTCAGATAAGATATTCTTTCATTTCTTTTTATTAGGTCAATAACATGTTTTATTAAAAGGTGCAAGAACTTTCCTTCTTTAAGTTATTGATTGTTTGTCCTTAAAACTAACTACTGTGCACTATTGTTCCACGTGGGTCGAATCTATTTAGTGCGCACTAACTAAACTTGCAGGTGTGGCAAAGGCAAATGTCTTCTCTCTCAAAGACAAGCATCAAAGAGGCCAATGAACACTTACAGCAGCTCCATCAGAAGATATACGAACTAGAGAATCAGCTCCAACTTCACGCGCTCGACATAGAAGATCTCCAACGTAGTAAATCTTGATCTACAGAGAAAATTATCTGATGTGACTGCGGAAAAGGAGAAGTTAGCTAAACAAAAGAATGAAGAGATAGCTGAATTGCATAGGCAGATTAGAGGAGAAAGAGGAACAGCTCCAAAAGTTACTGGCTAATGCAGAAGAGAAAGACGATGCACTTATAAAATTAGAAACAAGGTCAAGATTATTTTATGAAATAGCAGAACACAGAACATCACTGGCCAGAATTTTACAGGTGTTTGAAGAAGTGGGCACTGAATTAGGAGATAGTAATATATTAGTCTCTAATAACAGTCCTATCAGAAACTCTTATAAATTGTCAGACGAGAAGCAAAGAGTAGTGAAGCCAGGCAAACACACCAAATGGGATAGAACCAACTAACAATTCATGATATGATATGTCTTCTCTATTATTTGCTGTGTGCAATACTGCCTTTAATCATGTCTAAATAATTTCTATTTATATAGTATTACACTCTATTTAAATTTTGTTTTCAGATGTTATTATATTGTACATACAAAATTTACTAGCTTAATAATATTACTGTATTTTTAACCTTTGTCTGAATGGAATATTACATTTTGTTTTAAATATTATTATAATATATTATATTACGCTTACATGTTTTGTACTGTACATGTATTTTGGACAGATGATTAAATTATTAATACAAGTTATTAAGTATACAAAAATATAATTGAAAATATGTTTAAAATTCAAACAAGAGCAGTATTTATGGTAGCTAATTGTGATGATGTGGGTAAAGTATTATAAAACTTGTCTTTCTGGTTTACTTAATAACTTAATTTTAATATTCATAACTGACTATTTTCTTATCTATTATTTGTGAATACATTTAACAATGGCACTACTACTTGTCTATTATTATCACTCTATTTTATTAGTTTTAATTAGAACTAGTTCTATATTATAATGTATCATTGATTATTTTACTTCACTAGTGTTAATATAGTAATAGCTTATTTCAATTGATAATTCACTACATCAGCACTAACTCTGTCAAAGATGATGATAGAGGTATTATATTGTACTGTATATTACTACTAGTACATCTAGTAGATGGGCATAACTATCCTACCAGCAGTCCTAGTAATGGTAAGTAGTTATTGCTGAGTGATCATTATTATAATGACAGGTGTACAACTGTATCTAACTGATGAGAAAAGAACAATACCAGATTTTTCAATGATGTATATGGACAATTTATGATATTGATCTGAAAGTGATGGACTTGTGATGCTTTGTGGCATCAAAGTGCTAATAATGGTTCTAATATTGGACTGTCCTAACAGAACTCAAGTATGTATGTTTAATGAAAACTTTGATAGTAACAAAGATGAACCAAGTCCAACATTCTCTAAGATGTTCACAGGTCCAGAATGCACTAGTTAGAATAAAGGACCATCAGGGGGTTTAGATTAGTTTTGTGTAAAATGTTTACTGTTTTCTGTAAATACATTTCAATGGATAATCTGGTCCATCCCTACATAGGCACTGCTACTGAATGCTTGATAAAAACTGACTGTATCTGTGATAAATCTATTTTAAACATGCAATGAAAAACATAATTTACAATGATATCATTATTCTTTTGACACTACATTAATTAATTTTTGTTATTTTTTATTTTATACTAGTTTACATATAGTAATTATCATTGATTACTTTACTTCACTTATGTTGTCATAATAATAGTAAAAACAATACTTCCATTAATAGTTCATTACATCAATATTGACTCTGTCAAAGATGATGATGAAGGTAGTAAAGATATTGTGTTGTATGTTACTACTAGTACAAACTAGGAGATGGACAAGTACCTACCAACAGACCTAGTAATGGTAAGTAGTTATTGTTAGAGTGATCATTAATATATACTTCATAATAACAGATGTACAACTGTATCTACCCTACAAGAATAGGACAATACCTGATTTCTCAATGATATATGCTGGACAGTTTTTTGATATTGATAAGAATAATGATGGTATAAATGATGCCTTGTGGTGTCAGAGTGCTAATAATGGTTCTGATATTGGATTGTGGTATTATCCTAATGGTACTCAAGTATCTTTGTTTTTTGGAGCCTTTGATAATAATTATGCTTCAAACTCCAGTATTCTCTAAGAGGTTCACAGGTCAGATTGCACTAGCTAGAAAAGCAGGATTATCAGGTTATGAAGGTCTGTACACCTGTATCATTCCTGATGAGAATAAAAGAAAACCAAACACTAGTGGTAGGAATATATAGAACTGGCACATACAATAGCAATGGTAAGTGACTGATTTCATCAAGTACTAGTAATCAAGTGACTTATCTCACTCCTTATAGATGGTCCTGATGCAGACATTTCCATGAAGTCTCTCTCATTTCCAAGAGATGCTAACCCTCCTGTCTTCACTCTCACCTTTAATGTCTCTGATGGACCTCCCACTGATGTCATTTGTACAAATGGAGATGATCCAGTTTCACCATTGCTAGTAGGTGACTTGTCTCGTATGGTAGTGAATGGACCAGGATCTGTTACACAGGTGACTGTGACAGTGAGAATGAGACAGGCTGGTACCTACCAGTGTACTGTCTCCAATACCAGAGTAGCTAATGGTACTATTGGTAGTGTCACTGCTACAAATAGTAGTAGTAGTACATCAAAGAATATAAACAGGTTAGTAAAAACACTGAGTAGAATGGTATACATATTCCCTCACTGTACAGTTGCTGGTACTCCTACTGGTCTGACTGCTACAAGACTGAACACAGGTCTGGCTCATGTACAAATCTCCTGGTCATCTGTGTCAGGAGTAGCAGGTTATGAGGTGTTCTATCAACTAAGTAGTGGTAGTAATTCTGTTATGAGTGCAGGAACTACCACTAACACAATGTTGAATATAACATCAGGACTGAGTTATGGTAACACATATAATTTCTTTGTAGTATCATATGGCAGTGAGGGTAGTACAGTATTACCTAGTGATCATAGTAACATCATCACAGTAGAATTACGTGAGTGGATTAAAAGTCAGTTAAGATTAAATGACTCACTTCTTATTAGATATACCCTCTACAACTCTATTGCTTACTGTCACTAGTACCACTGTTGCTATGACATGGACATCACCTTTATTTGCTCCTCAAACATATCAGGGTTATTGTCAATGTCATAGACTATGTGAACAGACTACAGGTCCTACTATACTCACTAATTCATCAATCTCATCACCATATACATTTACTGGTATTGATCCTGGTACTTACTGTATTGTCAGTCTAAATGGAACATATGGCATTGATCAAGTATATTTGGGTTCTAGAAACACCACTACACTCTCATCTGGTAAAACTATAATATATCCTCACATTTACGATTATGTTGTTTTCACATTATCTATAGCCCCCACTTCATCTGTCAGTAATATCACTATCTCATCAGTTAAGGCAAGGTCCATGACTGTCTTATGGAATGAAGTACCTTGCTCTGGACAGAATGGACCCGTCACTGGTTACTTGCTTTACTACACTAACACAACATTCAGTGAGACTGTTAACATCACTGGAGGAGACAACAGACAGTACAACCTCACAACACTCACACCTTACATTAATTACACTGTCGGCAGTAATAGCATATAATGATGGTGTGGACTGGACCAACAAGTAATGAAGTATCACAAAAGACAAAAGAAGCTGGTAAGAGTATCACAATATTTGTTAGCTAACTTAATAGTCACTATAGAACCTGGTGTGGTATCTGATCTACGGCTTAATGGTATTAGTATAGACTTAATTAACATATCATGGAATATACCCACAGTACCCAATGGTGTCATTATCATGTATGATATACGTTATAGAGAGTCTAACAGTAATGGTCTATACAATATGAGTAATACAACCAACACACAGTACAGTATAGGAGGACTACTACCTAACACTAATTATACTATTGGAGTGAGAGCATATACCAGTGTAGGACCAGGAGAATGGAGTAATACTCAAATCTCTACCAGTAACATACGTAGGTCTCTTGTTTGTCTTTTAAATGACTTATATCCTTTCCTCTATATCTACAGTTTCTGTTTTTCTCTATAACTAAAATCAGTAACACTGCAATACTTGCTATGTGGCAACCTATTCTTTCTCCAGAAGTCAAGCATTATACTGTCTATTATATAAGTATTAGTAAACAAAAAGACAGTCTGATTATGGGTAACAAGACCTTTCCTGCTGGTAGTAGTGAAGGTGTAATAAGAGGACTACAAGATAACTTAAACTATTTGTTCTCACTTTCTGTAACTTATGAAATAAATGGAGTTTGAGTATGAGGGAGAGAGAACTCAACTTATCCCACCTGGTAAGACATTTAATTTTAGAGTGGAAGCTATTTAGCTGGTCTTTGAGTAGTCTATCATACAAAACATTAGGGGCTAGAGTTGGATCCACTCCAATAATCGCATATGATTAATAGGTTCCCATTATAAAAATGTTCCTACTCAGGGTTGCATAACTTTAGTCAGTCAATTAACTAGACCACTTAATTACCACTTACTTATGAATATTAATACAAAATATTGTAGAATTACTATCCTATATTTCTGTATTATAGAAATCAGTTGTACTCCAATACCAACAGTTATATCATCATCATCATCAAATAATATGTTATCATCAACAATACTAATAACAATGATCCCGTTACTTCCACATCATCAATGCTACCTATTACTTCAATATCATCAATGCTACCTATTACTTCAACAAAAAGTACAGGTATCTTTGTTTATGTTCACATTACATTATATTCCTTGTGTACTTAATGATAACAACATTAACTTCCCCTAATAGTATGGTCGTATCCAGTTCTCAACAGGTGGATCTACAGGTACAATAACAGCCAGTGTTATTGCTGTTCTTATCATAGTGACAATTATAGTGTTTAGACATTTATTGTTTTTTTAGAAGAACCTCTTTATCTGGTCTTTTTTTAATACTTCATTACACACCACAGTAGGAGGAATAGAATTACATACATTCCCATAGTCACACACATCACTAAACAGTCTTTATTCATACTATAATGTTCCTACTCGGTGTTTTATTAACATTAATAACACACTAGTAACAAGACCACTTAATACGATACTTTTACTCTATTAACATTAATACATTATAATGTAGTTATTATCTCATTTTCTATATTATTGGAATCAATTGCAGCCCAACATCAACAGATATATCTTCATCAATAAAAACAAATTGTATATTTTCATTTAAAATACTAACTGTTACTACTTTCAATATCAACATAAAACTGTAAAAACATACAATAAAATAATGACACATAATTATAATAACAATTGCATGTTTTTTTTTATGCATCATACAATTTATTTTTAAACTAACAAATATAACTTGACTAACCATCATATAAGTACATCTACATTACAGATTGTACTATATATACTAGTGCTACTAGTATTATGTTATTGTCATTATATAATGTAATAATAATGATGATGATTTCATTCTTGTATAGGGTCATATTCAGAGTGTACTAGTGGACTAACTGTTACTATATCATCAATATCACTAGTACTATTAGTTTATTATGGTATTATTATATAATACTAGTACTGGTTGTAATAAGACAACATAATAGATACAGTTATTGAGGTATATATGTCATTAGATAAATTAAACTTTATGATCATTTAAATGATTGTTTTTATTTAGTATGAAAAGATCACATGAATATATTGCTATGACAACCAGTCCAAATAATAACGTTATAAAAACAAGTGCTGAGTAAGTTATAAACATTGGTTAAGGAGGCAGGTTTAAGATTATAATATCATGTTTATAGTAAACTTGAAGAATCATTGTATGAGATAGCTGATCAAGAATCAACACATGAAATAATATTGCTTTGACAACCAATCCAAATGATAGTGTTATTAAAACAAGTGCTGAGTAAGTTAAAACATTGGTTAGGAGGCAGATTTAAGATTATAATATCATCTTTGTAGTAAACTTGAAGAATCATTGTATGAGATAGCTGATCAAGAATCAACACATGAATATATTGCTTTGACAACCAATCCAAATGATAGTGTTTTAAAACAAGTGCTGAGTAAGTTAAAAACATTGGTTAAGGAGGAGGATTTTAAGATTATAATATATCATGTTTTTAGTAAACTTGAACAATCATTGTATGTGATAACTGATGAAGAATCAACACATGAATATTGCTTTGACAACCAGCCAAATGACAGTGTTATTAAAACAATTGCGAGTAAGTTAAAAACATTGGTTAAGGAGGAGGATTTAAGATTATAATATATCATGTTTTTAGTAACTTGAAGAACAATTGTATAGTAACACTGAAGAGCCATTTTATGAAATAGCTGATCAAGAATCGACTGAATTTATTTTGCAACAAGAAGATACTTATGAGCCTATGAGGCCATTTGTTATATAAACATTCACATGATCATAACTATTAAACTTATATATAAGTACTAGTGTTGTTTAGTTTAGCTTCTTACAATTTAGTTAATTATGGTTAGTTTTTCTGCAGGTGGAATAATTTTAGTTAGTTTTCTCTGTCTTAAGACCTATTACCTCTGATCTAGAGTTTGTAGCACTACTAGATAACAATTAAAGCCAAAGATAATTATGATAACAATAAATAAAGCCAATTGGAGTAATAATTCTAAACAAAACAATATTATTATACGTGCAATATAATAGGCTATAAAATTTCCAGAGAGGTCAGAGGTAATAGGTCTATATTTTATAATATATATTACTTAATACTATGATACACTTGTTATAATAAAGTGTCTTAAACTAATGAGACAATTTGGCTTTATGACATCATAACAAATATGTTACTATAAATAGCTATTCCTATTTGTACTTCCAACATTATACAATTATATTATATCAATTTAATAACTTGTACTGATTGTGGACTGATTTGCAATAAGGGACATCTTTTTATCAAAGCACTCGTGACCTGTTTGTGAAAAGGGACTACTGTTAAAACAGCTCAAAAAAGCTCTATACCTAAAGTCACTTTATATATATATACACAACTATTCATGGTAACTGAATGTATACAAAACTGTTTTTAGAGGCATTTTTAATAGTGGTCCCTTTTCACAAATCAAGTCACGTACTTATTTCAAATGAGATCATGACTTTTAATAATAATAACTGACTACATCAGTACTAAATGTATTTTGAGAAAATTTTTAAAATTCATATATGATGAGAGCATAATTTACGATCACAACATTACATATCTTCAATCACTACATTTTGTTACTTTTAATTTGTACTATATCTATACAGTAATGTATATAATCTATCATTGATTATTTTACCTCAATAGTATTATAATTCATTTCTATTAATAGTTCATTACAATCATCACTAGCTCTGTCAAAGATGATGATGGAATTAGTGAAAATATTGTGTTGTATGTTACTACTAGTACAACTAGGAGATGGACAAGAGCCTACCAACAGACCTAGTAATGGTAAGTGGTTGTTGTCAAGTGATCATAATATATACTTCATAATAACAGGTGTACAACTGTATCTATCCTACAAGAATAGGACAATACCTGATTTCTCAATGATATATGCTGGACAGTTTTTTGATATTGATAAGAATAATGATGGTATAAATGATGCCTTGTGGTGTCAGAGCGCTAATAATGGTTCTGATATTGGATTGTGGTATTATCCTAATGGTACTCAAATACCTTTATTTGCTGCAAACTTTGGTATTAATAATGGTGCACCAACCCCACTATTCTCTAAGAGGTTTACAGGTCAGATTGCACCTAGCTAGAAATCTTGGAATATCAGGTTATGAAGGTCTGTATACCTGTATCATTCCTGATGAGAATGGAGTGAATCAAACACTAGTGGTAGGAGCTTACACAAATAATGGTTTCAATAACAATGGTTTAGTGACTGAGTTCATATAGTAATAAAGTGAATGATATATCTTACTATTATATAGATGGTCCTGATGCAGACATTTCCATGAAGTTCTCTCTTATCTCAACAAGAAATGCTAACCCTCCAGTCTTCACTCTCACATTCAATGTCTCTGATGGACCTCCCACTGATGTCAATTGTACAGATGGAAGTAACCCATTCACCATTGCTAGTGGTGATCTGTCTCGTGTGGTAGTGAATGGACCAGGATCTGTTACACAGGTGACAGTGACAGTGAGGATGAGACAGGCTGGTACCTACCATGTACTGTCTCTAATGCCAGAGTGATTAATGGTCTGCAGAGAATATGTAGATGTAAATGCTACAAATAGTAGTAGTACATCACAGCCTATAACAGGTTAGTTAGTCACAGAATATAGAACGGTATTCATATTCTCTCGCTGTTGCAGTTGCTGGTACTCCTACCAGTTTGACTGCTATAAGACTTAAACACAGGTCTGTCTCATGTACAACTCTCCTGGTCATCTGTGTCAGGAGTAGCTGGCTATGAGGTGTTCTATCAACTCAGTAACTATTTGTAATTTAGTTATGAGTGCAGAAACTACTACTAACACAATGTTAAATATAACATCAGGACTGAGTTATAATGATACATATAATGTCTTTGTAGTATCATATGGCAGTGAGGGTAGTACAGTACTACCTAGTGATCATAGTAACAACATCACAATAGAATTATGTGAGTGTATTAAAAGTCATGTTCATATCAAATGATTCTATTCTTCTTTAGCTCTACCGTATATAACTATAAATTGTACTGCCACTAATACAACTATTACTATAACATGGACATCACCTTCATATGCTCCTCAAACATATCAGGTTATCGTCAATGTCATAGACTATGTGAAGAGACTACAGGTCCTACTATACTCACTAATTCATCAATCTTTGTCACCATATACATTTACTGGTATTGATCCTGGTACTTACTGTATTGTCAGTCTAAATGGAACATATGGTATTGATCAAGTATATCTAGATGCTAGAAATGCCACTACACTCTCATCTGGTAAAATATAATGTATCCTCACATTTACAATTATTATGTTGTTTTCACATTGTCTATAGCACCTACTTCATCTTTCAGTAATATCACTATCTCATCAGTTAAGGCAAGGTCCATGACTGTCTCATGGAGTGAAGTACCTTCTCTGGACAGAATGGACCCATCACTGGTTACTTGCTCTACTACACTAACACGACATTCAGTGAGACTGTTAACATTACTGGAGGAGACAACAGACAATACAACCTCACAACACTCACACCTTACACTAACTATACTGTAACAGTAGTAGCATATAATGATGTGGGACTGGACCAACAAGTAATGAACTATCACAAAAGACAGAAGAATCTGGTAAAACTATCATAATATTTCTTAGCTAACTTAATAATCATTATAGAACCTGGTATAATATCTGATCTACAGCTTAATGGTGTCAGTATAGACTTAGTTAGTGTAACATGGAATATACCCACAGTACCTAATGGTGTTATTATCATGTATGAGATACGTTATAGAGAGTCTAACAGTAATGGTCTATACAATATGAGTAATTCAACAAGCCACACAGTATATTATTGGAGGACTACTTTCTAACATCAATTATACTATTGGAGTGAGAGCATATACCAGTGTAGGACCAGGAGAATGGAGTGATACAAAAATTTGTACCAGTAACATACGTAGGTCTCTTATTTGTCTAGATCTTTTACATTACTTATATCCTTTCCTCTATAGCTTCAGTTTCTGTTTTCTCTATTACTAAAATCAGTAACACTGTAGTTCTTGCTATGTGGCAACCAAGTATTGCTCCAGAAGTCAAGCACTATACTGTCTATCATATTAGTATTAGTAAACGTAAGAGACAGTCTGATATGGGTAACAAGACCTTTCCTGCTGGTAGCAGTGAAGGTATAATAGGAGGACTACAAGATAACTTAGACTATTTGTTCTCACTTTCTGTAACTTATGAAATAAATGGAGTTGATTATGAGGGAGAGAGAGAACTCAACTTATCCACCTGGTAAGACATTTAATTTTGAGAGGAAGCTATGTAGCTGGTCTTTGAGTAGTCTATTATACAAGACGGTAGGAGCTAGAGTTGGATCCACTCCAATAATCACATGCATATCATTAAATAGTTTCCCATTATATAACTGTTCGTACTCAGTGGTGCTTAACTTTACTCCCAGTCCTGTGTATGACCACTTATTTATGACTTACCTGATGAATGTTAATACACAGTATTGTAGAATACTAGCTTATATTTTTTGTATTACAGGAATCACTTGTACTCCAATATCAACAGTTATATCATCATCAAGTAATATGTTATCATCAACAATGCTAATAACAACACTACCTACTACTTCAACATCATTCATATCAACTATTACTTCAAAAAAAGGTACAGGTATCTTCATTTATGTTCATATTACATTATATTCCTTATGTAATTAGTCATGACAAAATCAACTTCATCTAATAGTGGTAGTGGTACCCAGCCCTCATCAGGTGGATCTACAGGTACAATAACAGCCAGTGTTATTGTTGTTCTTATCATAATAACAATTATAGTAGTTTAAAAATTTTATTTATTTTTAAAAGGTTTTTTAGCTGGTCTTTTTAATAGTTCATTATACACCCACAGTAGGGATTAGAATTACATTCATTCCAATAGTCACACACATCACTAAACAGTCTTCATTCATAAAATTGTTCCTACTCAGTGTTTTATTAATATTAGTAAAAGTCCAGTAACAAGACCACTCAACTACTACATACTCCATTACATTAATACATTATAATTTTTGTTTTTATCTATTTTTATATATTATTGGAATCAATTGCACTCCAACATCAACAGTTAAACCATCATTAATAAACAACTAATTATATATTTTCATTTAAAATACTAACTGTTACTACTTCAATATCACAATAAACAGTAAAACATACAATAAAATGATATAATGACACATAATGACACATAAAAATTGAATGCTTTTCTTATACATCACATAATTTTATTTTTAGAAATCACTTTAACTAACCATCATATAAGTATATCTACATTACAGATGTACTATATATACTAGTGCTACTAATATTATGTTTATATGTCATTATATAATGTAATGATAATGATGATGATTTCATTCTTGTATAGGGTCAGCTATACCTATCATCACTATGACAACCACATATTCAGAGTCTACTAGTGAACTAACTGATATTGTATCATTAATATTACTAGTACTATTAGTTATTGCTGGTATTATTATTATAATACTAGTACTGGTTATAATAAGACCATATAACAAGATACAATTATTGAGGTACATATGTTATTAGATATAAGTAACTTTATTGATCATTTAAATGAATTTGTTTTATTTAGCATGAAAAAAGCACATGAATATATTGCTATGACAACCAGTCCAAATGATAGTGTTATTAAAACAAGTGCTGAGTAAGTTATAAACATTGGTTAAGGAGCAGACTTAAGATTATAATATCATGTTTATAGTAAACTTGAAGAATCATTGTATGAGATAGCTGATCAAGAACCAAGATATGAAGATATTGCTATGACAAGCAATCCAAATGATATTGTTGTACATGTAAAACAAGTGCTGAGTAAGTTATTAACATTGGTCGAGGAGCAGACTTAAGATTAATATTATGAATATCATGTTTATAGTAAACTTGAAGAATCATTGTATGAGATGGCTGATCAAGAACCACACATGAAGATATTGCTATGACAATAAATCCAAATTATATTGTTATTAAAACTAGTGCTGAGTAAGTTAAAAACATTTGTTAAGGAGGCAGGTTTAAGATTATAATATCATGTTTCTAGTAAACTTGAAGAATCATTGTATGAGATAGCTGATCAAGAATCAACACATGAATATATTGCTTTGACACCAGTCCAAATGATAGTTGTTATTAAACAGGTGCTGAGTAAGTTATAAACATTGGTTAAGGAGGCAGGTTTAAGATTATAATATCATGTTTATAGTAAACTTGAAGAATCATTGTATGAGATAGCTGATCAAGAAATCAACACATGAATATATTGCTATGACAATAAATCCAAATTATATTGTTATTAAAACTAGTGCTGAGTAAGTTATAAACATTGGTTAGGAGGCAGATTTAAGATTATAATATCATATTTATAGTAAACTTGAAGAATCATTGTATGAGATAGCTGATCAATAACCAACACATGAATATATTGCTTTGACAACTAGTCCAAATGCTAGTGTTATTAAAACAAGTGCTGAGTAAGTTAAAACATTGGTAAAGGAGGCAGATTTAAGATTATGTTTATAGTAAACTTGAAGAACCATTGTATAATACCACTGAAGAGCCATTTTATGAAGTAGCTGATCAAGAACCAACTTAATTTATTTTGCAACAAGAAGATACTTATGAGCCTATGAGGCCATTTGTTTATATAAACATGTCACATACTCATCATAAACATTATATATAAGTGCATAATATATCATAATTGTACTGCTCACAGTAAACAATATATTTTAGTTAGCTTTTCATTTGCTTTTACTGTTAAGGGTTCTAGCGAATGTTAATTAGACCCTCTGTACATCTTCTTTTTAATTATCTCAAAAGATTCAGGTGTGGTCTGATCTAGAGTTTGTAATACTACTAAATAACAATTAATAGCAGTAGATATGATAGCAATAAATAAAGTCAAATAGAGTAATAATTCTAAACAAAATAATAATTATTATACGTGCAAATATAATAGGCTATAAAATTTCCAGAGAGGTCAGAGGTAATAGGTCTATATTTTATAATATATATTATTCAATACTATAATACACTTGTTATAATAGGTGTCTTAAACTAATGAGACAAATTTGATAATATTTTTGACATCATTATAAATATGTTACTATAAATAGCTATTCCTACTTGTACTTCCAACCACATACAATTATATTTGTGTACTTAATAATTTGTACTGATGTGGACATATTTTATCAAAGGACTCGTGATCTGTTTGTGAAAACTACTGTTTAAACAGCTCAAAAAAGTTCTTTATACCTAAAGTCACTTTTATATATATACACAACTATTCATGGTAACTGTATGTATACAAAACTGTTTTTAGAGGCATTTTAATTGTGGTCCCTTTTCACAAATCAAGTCACGTACAGATGTTTTGACAAAGGGGCCCCTTATTTCAAATGAGATCATGACTTTTAATAATAACAACTGACTACATCAGTACTAAATATATTTTGATAAATTGTTTAAATATATATATATGTCTTGAAAGTATAATTTACAATCACAACATTACATATCACTACTTTTTTTATTTTTAATTTGTACAATATTTATATAATAATGTATATAATTTATCATTGATTATCTTACGTCAATAACATTAATAAAATAATATTTCATTTCTATTAATAATTCATTACATCATAACTAACTCTGCCAAAGATGATGATGGAGTTAGTGAAAATATTTTATTATATGTTACTACTAGTACAACTAGGAGATGGACATGAACCTACCAACAGACCTAGTAATGGTAAGTACTTGTTGTTAGAGTGATCATTAATATATATACTTTATAATAACAGGTGTACACTGTATCTACCCTTGACAATAGGATAATATCAGACTTCTCAATGATATATGGTGGACAGATTTATGATATTGATTGGAATGGTGATCATACTAATGATGCTTTGTGGTGTCAGAGTGCTAATAATGGTTCTAATATTGGACTATGGTATTATCCTAATGGTACTCAAGTACCTTTGTTTGATGGAGCATTTGATAATAGCTCAGCACCAAGTCCAATATTCTCTAAGAGGTTCACAGGTCCAGATTGCACTAGCTAGGAAAAAGCAGGATTATCAGGTTATGAAGGTCTGTACACCTGTATCATTCCTGATGAGAATGGAGTGAATCAAACACTAGTTGTAGGAATATATAGAACTGAAACATACAATAGCAATGGTTAGTGACTGAGTTCATGTTGTAATAAAATGATGATATATCTCACTCCTGTATAGGTGTCCTGATGCAGACTCCTTAATGGAGTTCTCTCTTATCTCCCAAGAGATGCTAACCCTCCAGTCTTCACTCTCACATTCAATGTCAATGATGGGACCCTCCCACTGATGTCAATTGTACAGATGGAAGTAATCCTTCACCATTGCTAGTAGTGACCTGTCTCGTGTGGTAGTGAATGGACCAGGATCTGTTACACAGGTGACAGTGACAGTGAGGATGAGACAGGCTGGTACATACCAGTGTACTGTCTCCAATGCCAGAGTAGGTAATGGTACTATTGGTAATGTCACTGCTACAAGTAGTAGTAGTACATCACAACCTATAACAGGTAATCACTGAGTAGAATGGGTGTATACATTCTCTCACTGTATAGTGCTGGTACTCCTACTGGTTTGACTGCTACAAGACTGAACACAGGTCTGAACACATACAACTCTCCTGGTCATCTGTGTCAGGAGTAGCTGGCTATGAGGTGTTCTATCAACTCAGTAATGGTAGTAGTTTGTGTTATGAGTGCAGGAACTACTACTAACACAATGTTTAAATATAACATCAGGACTGAGTTATGGTAACACATATACTTTCTTTGTAGTATCATATGGCAGTGAGGGTAGTACTGTACTGCTAGTAATCATAGCACCATTTTGTCATTAGGTAAGTACTTAATGAGGCTAGTAATATTATGGGTACATTCATCCTGAAATCTCTATATTATAGGTAACAACAATGAATATCTGAGTACAGTAACAGTTACTGTTAATAGTACAACATTTTATGAAGGATCTTCTTCTATTAGTGATGATAGAAACACAGCCACTGTGACATTAGGTGAATGAAAATCAATTTTTAATCATCCTGAAATCTTAATCTTATAGCTAACACCACTGTCCATCCAAGTATAGTAACAGTTACTGTTATTTTAGTACAACATCTTATGAAGGGTCATTTCCTATTAGTGATGATAGTAACACAGCCACTGTAACATTATGTGAGTGAATAATCTATTCCAGATCATCTTGACCTCTCTATCCTCTAGCTGACATCACTGAAAATCTGAGTACAGTAATAGTTGCCATTACAAGTAGCTAATAAATTTGTATGCTTGAAACATTATGATTTTTGTCTTATAGTACCACCTACAAATGATGGTTTCAAGTAGTAATGTATTGATCATTGGTTTAGTTGCACTGTTGAGTATTGCATTTTTTGTTATTATTTCTCTTCTTTGTATTATCTTATGTGCTTGTATTTATATGAAAAAATTCAATACTGATGGACTGGATAGGTAACTAAATTAAACATTTATTAAAGATGCTTAATTTGTTTTTATACAGATACAAAGAGGATGATATCCCATGACAATAAGTCCAAATTATAATAGAACTAATAGACATACAACATTGTTAGTTACTATATACTATAGAATGCTATTATTAGGTTTTTTTTCCTCTCTCTTAATGTAGTATTCCTGCAGAGCCAACAAAGGACAATATTTCAGATGAGTCTTCAGCAACTGCAGATGTTAAGATGATACCAATGACTCTATCTCTAGCCTATGCTACAACTCGATTTACAGATACAGATCATTAGAAAACCCATATACATATGTTCACATACGACCTTAATTATGTTACTGTTGGTAATGTTATTGTATTTGTTGTGGACAATAAATATAAAAAATGTTCCATTTACAATATTTGTTTATACAACCCATTCATCCTATATAGATATACTGAATATCATGCTAGACCATGCATTTAACTAATTTGTGTTCATTTATCTTCCATATATAATACATGATGATAAGACATTGAGAAGTAGTAAGCATCACTGTATTATTGATATATTGTAGAACCTGGTGTGGGTATCTTGTCTAATACAACTGGTACAGAGATACAAATGATCAATATTACATGGAGTGTACCCACAGTACCCAATGGTGTTATTGTCATGTATAAGATACATTATAGGGAGTCTAATAGTAATAGTCTATACAATATGACTAGTACAACCAACACACGGTACAGTATAGGAGGACTACTATGTAACACTAACTAATACCATTGGAGTGAGAGCATATACCAGTGTAGGACCAGAACAATGGAGTAATACACAAATTTGTACCAGTAACATACGTTGGTCTCTTGTTTTGAGTTTTCAATGATTATATCCTTTCCTCTATAGCTATAGCTTCTGTTTTCTCTATTATTAAAATCAGTTATACTGTACTACTTGCTATGTGGTAACCTATTATTGCTCCAGAAGTCAAGCATTATACTGTCTATTATATTAGTACTAGTAAACGCAGAGACAGTCTGATATGGGTAACAAGACCTTTCCTTCTGGTACCAGTGAAGATGTAATAGGAGAAATACAAGATAACTTGAGCGCAAGTTTCTCACTTTCTATAACTTATTAAATAAGTGGAGTTGATTATGAAGGAGAGAGAGAACCCTACATATCCCACTGGTAAGAATTTAATTTTAGAGAGGAAGCTATTTAGCTGGTGTTTTAAGTAATCCATTATACAACACAGTAGGAACTAGAGTTGGATCCACTCCAATAATTACATATCATTAAGTGATCAAGTTACTTGACTGTGACTAAAGTTAGTAACACTGAGTGGAAACACTTTATAATAATAGTAAACTATTTAATTACCACTTACCTCATGAACATTAATACACTATATTGTAGATTACTATTTATATTGTAGGAATGACTTTAACTCCAATATCAACAGTTATATCATCATTAAATAATATGTTTATCATCAACAATGTTAATAACATTGCTTGCTACCTATTACTTTAGCACCAACAATAGGTGTCTTGAACTAATGAGACAAATTTGGTAATACTTTATGTTATCATACAAACATGTTACTATAAATAGCTATTTATGTTTGTACTTCCGACTTTATACAATAAATTATATCTGTTTAATAACTTGCAATAATGGACATCTTTAATCATTTGTGGCCTGTTTGTGAAAAGGGACTACTGCTAAAACATCTCAAAAACACTTTTTTTATACTTAGAGTTACTATATATACACAACTATTCATGGTAACTGTATGTATACAAAACTGTTTTTGAAGTATTTTAATAGTGGTCCCTTTTCACAAATCAAGTCTCAAATGTTTTGACAAAAGTGGTCCTTTATTTCAAGTGAGGTTATGACTTTTAATAATAATAACTGACTACATCAGTAGTAAATATATTTTGATAAATTGTTTAGAAATTTATATGTCTTGAGAGTATAATTTACAATCACAACATTACATATCACTACATTTTTTTATTTTTAATTTGTATTATATCTAACCAGTAATGTATATAGTTTATTATTGATTTCAATAGCAATAATAAAATAATATTTCATTTTCTATTAATAATTCATTACATCATAAAGATGATGATGGAGTTAGTGAAAATATTGTGTTGTATGTTACTACTAGTACAACTAGGAGATGGACAAGAGCCTACCAACAGACCTAGTAATGGTAAGTAGTTGTTGTTAGAATGATCATTAAACATATACTTCATAATAAACAGGTGTACAACTGTATCTACCCTTTGAGAATAAGATAATACCAGATTTCTCAATGATACATGGTAGACAGTTTTATGATATTGATTGGAATGGTGATGATATTAGTGATGCCATGTGGTGTAAGAGTGCTAAAAATGGTTCTAATATTGGATTGTGGTATTATCCTAATGGTAATCAAGTACCTTTGTTTGATGGAGCATTTGATAATAGCTCAACACCAAGTCCCAATATTCTCTAAGAGGGTTCACAGGTCAGATTGCACTAGCTAGAAAAGCAGGATTATCAGGTATGAAGGTCTGTACACCTGTATCATTCCTGATGAGAATGGAGTGAATCAAACACTAGTGGTAGGAATATATAGAACTGAAACATACAATAGCAATGGTTAGTGACTGAGTTCATGTTGTAATAAAATGATGATATATCTCACTCCTGTATAGGTGGTCCTGATGCAGACTCCTTAATGCAGTTCTCTCTTATCTCCACAAGAGAGATGCTAACCCTCCAGTCTTCACTCTCACATTCAATGTCAATGATGGACCTCCCACTGATGTCAATTGTACAGATGGAAGTAATCCATTCACCATTGCTAGTGGTGACCTGTCTCGTGTGTAGTGAATGGAACAGGATCTGTTACACAGGTGACAGTGACAGTGAGGATGAGACAGGTTGGTACCTACCAGTGTACTGTCTCCAATGCCAGAGTAGGTAATGGTACTATTAATAATGTAACTGCTACAAGTAGTAGTAGTACATCACAACCTATAACAGGTAATCACTGAGTAGAATGGTGTATACATTCTCTCACTGTATAGTTGCTGGTACTCCTACTGGTGTGACTGCTACAAGACTGAACACAGGTCATGAACACATACAACTCTCCTGGTCATCTGTGTCAGGAGTAGCTGGCTATGAGGTGTTCTATCAACTCAGTAATGGTAGTAGTTGTGTTATGAGTGCAGGAACTACTACTAACACAATGTTGAATATAACATCAGGACTGAGTTATGGTAACACATATACTTTCTTTTTTGTAGTATCATATGGCAGTGAGGGTAGTACTGTACTGCCTAGTAATCATAGCACCACTTTGTCATTAGGTAAGTACTTAATGAAGTTAGTTAATATTATGGGTACATTCATCCTAAAGTTAGCTATCACCATAATTATATATATATATATATATATATAATTATGGTGATACATATAATTTCTTCATAGTATCAACAGTACATAAAATTTCTTTGTAGTATCACATGGCAGTGAAGATAATACAGTACTACCTATTGATCATAGAAAACACAACCACTGTTACATTACGTGAGTAAAAAATTAATTTTAAATCATCCTGAAATCTCTATCTTAAAGCTAACCCACTGTCCACCCAAGTATAGTAACAGTTACTGTTTATTAGTACAATATCTTATGAAGGGTCATTCCTATTAGTGATCATAATAACACAGCCACTGTAACATTATGTGAGTGAATAATCTATTCCAGATCATCCTGACCTCTCTATCTCTAGCTGACATCACTGAAACTCTAAGTACAGTAATAGTTACTGTTATTAGTACAACATCTTATGAAAGATCTTGTCCTATGATCACTATGACAACCACTAATACAGAGTGTCAATCTTCTACTAGTGCACATGAACTAACTGTGACTGTATCATCAATATTAGTAGTAGTACTATTAGTTATTGCTGGTATTATTATTATAATACTAGTACTTTGTTGTAATAAGACTACGTTATAAGATACAGTTACAAAAGTATATATGTCAATAGATGAAAATAACTTTATTAATCATTTAATTGGTTTTGTGTTTCGTATAGAATGAAAACAACACATGAAGACATTGCTAAGACAACCAGTCCAATTTATAGGACTGTAGAAACAAGTATTCAGTGAGTTACCAATACTAGGAGACAGATTTATAATATCATATTTATAGTGAAGCATTGTATGAGATAACTAATGAAGATATTGCTATGACAACCAGTCCAAATTATAGTAATGTAGAAACAAGTGTTAAGTGAGTTACTAATACTAGGAGACAAATTTATAATATCATGTTTATAGTGAAGCATTGTATGAGATAATTAATGAAGATATCGCTATAACAACCAGTCCAAATTGTAGTAATATAGAAACAAGTGTTAAGTGAGTTACAAATACTAGAAGACAGATTTATAATATCATGTTTATAGTAAAGCATTGAATGAGATAACAAATCAAGAACTAAGTTCACTCTCTTTTCAATAAAATCATACTTATGGCAAAAGAACAGACAATGATGAATTAATATGCACCAGTACTTAACAAGTCCATGTGTTACATAAACAGTTCATGTCACATGCTCACTATATATCATCATTTTATTGTTCACATTATAACTTGTCTACTTTTCATTTCTATTACTATTAAGGGTTCTAGTGATATATTTACTAGACCCTATATATATCTTGTTTTCAAATATTTCAAAAGATCAGGTGTGATTTGATCTAGTGTTTGTAATTCTACTAGATAACAATTAATAGCACCAATAAATGAAGTCTATTAGAAAAATAATTCTAACATAATATTCTAATTATAAATATTATATTAGATTATAGAGAGATCAGATGTAATATTTCATATCTATATTTATAATATTTAATGAGACAATATTAACAATATATAATTACACAATGTTTGTAATATCAATTGCATATTTGTATATACAATACAACTTAATAAAATTCTTGGAATGTTCTCTATGACAGAATGACCAGTTTTACTGATATTCCTTCCTGTTAGTTTAAAAAAGATTTAAGATTTATTAAAGAACTTGTATTGTGTTACCCAAAGGGTCACCTTTATTACACTGTAAAAATTTGATTGGTTGATTTAACTATTTAATTATTCGGTTATACAGGTTGCAATTACAAACTTATTTTTGTTGAAAAGTAATCATAATACTGTTTTCATTACTAATGTACTACTGCTTATGTAGCTACATAGCGATTAATTTCATAACACATTAGTAATCAAAATAGTTTTTAAGTTTACTTTTTGCATATACAACCATATAACCATGTATTGATTAAACTAACTATTCAATTTTTACAGTGTATCAGTATCTTGTCTAAGAATAAAAAATCTTCATTCGTTCTAACATTTGGTAAACTGTAAATCCCATAAGCTATTAGTAATCAAAACAGTATTTTGTTTATTTTCAGCCTGTAACAAAAAATGTTTTGATACATATGACCTGTATAACCATAAATTGGTAAAATCAACTAATCAGTTTTACAATGTATATATATATATATATATATATATATATTAAGTGTATTGGTTAATGTTTCAGTTAATAAATAACATTATTGCAATTCACATATAAAAAGCAAAACATTGCTCTTAATGGAATATATCATATTATACATTGACATATTATAATGAATAAAGATTTGCAACGTCAAGCTTAGTCTTGGTATCATAGTATCAGTATCGTATTAGGAGTACGAGCGAGTTATGATGCTTAAATCAACTGATACAGGTGTATGTGCACTACTTAGGGAGTGATCACTGAATTAACTTTTTAATATACCTATTACACAATATATATATTCATTATTACATCACTAAACAGAATGCATTGATTAGCAATATGTATACAAAACTGTTTTTTGAAGTATTTTAATAGTGGTCCCTTTTCACAAATCAAGTCTCAAATGTTTTGACAAAAGTGGTCCTTTATTTCAAGTGAGGTTATGACTTTTAATAATAATAACTGACTACATCAGTAGTAAATATATTTTGATAAATTGTTTAGAATTTATATGTCTTGAGAGTATAATTTACAATCACAACATTACATATCACTACATTTTTTATTTTTAATTTGTATTATATCTATACAGTAATGTATATAGTTTATTATTGATTTCAATAGCAATAATAAAATAATATTTCATTTTCTATTAATAATTCATTACATCATAAAGATGATGATGGAGTTAGTGAAAATATTGTGTTGTATGTTACTACTAGTACAACTAGGAGATGGACAAGAGCCTACCAACAGACCTAGTAATGGTAAGTAGTTGTTGTTAGAATGATCATTAAAACATATACTTCATAATAACAGGTGTACAACTGTATCTACCCTTTGAGAATAAGATAATACCAGATTTCTCAATGATACATGGTAGACAGTTTTATGATATTGATTGGAATGGTGATGATATTAGTGATGCCATGTGGTGTAAGAGTGCTAAAAATGGTTCTAATATTGGATTGTGGTATTATCCTAATGGTAATCAAGTACCTTTGTTTGATGGGAGCATTTGATAATAGCTCAACACCAAGTCCAATATTCTCTAAGAGGTTCACAGGTCAGATTGCACTAGCTAGAAAAGCAGGATTATCAGGTTATGAAGGTCTGTACACCTGTATCATTCCTGATGAGAATGGAGTGAATCAAACACTAGTGGTAGGAATATATAGAACTGAAACATACAATAGCAATGGTTAGTGACTGAGTTTCATGTTGTAATAAAATGATGATATATCTCACTCCTGTATAGGTGGTCCTGATGCAGACTCCTTAATGCAGTTCTCTCTTATCTCCACAAGAGATGCTAACCCTCCAGTCTTCACTCTCACATTCAATGTCAATGATGGACCTCCCACTGATGTCAATTGTACAGATGGAAGTAATCCATTCACCATTGCTAGTGGTGACCTGTCTCGTGTGGTAGTGAATGGAACAGGATCTGTTACACAGGTGACAGTGACAGTGAGGATGAGACAGGTTTGGTACTACCAGTGTACTGTCTCCAATGCCAGAGTAGGTAATGGTACTATTAATAATGTAACTGCTACAAGTAGTAGTAGTACATCACAACCTATAACAGGTAATCACTGAGTAGAATGGTGTATACATTCTCTCACTGTATAGTTGCTGGTACTCCTACTGGTGTGACTGCTACAAGACTGAACACAGGTCATGAACACATACAACTCTCCTGGTCATCTGTGTCAGGAGTAGCTGGCTATGAGGTGTTTCTATCAACTCAGTAATGGTAGTAGTTGTGTTATGAGTGCAGGAACTACTACTAACACAATGTTGAATATAACATCAGGACTGAGTTATGGTAACACATATACTTTCTTTTTTGTAGTATCATATGGCAGTGAGGGTAGTACTGTACTGCCTAGTAATCATAGCACCACTTTGTCATTAGGTAAGTACTTAATGAAGTTAGTTAATATTATGGGTACATTCATCCTAAAGTTAGCTATCACCATAATTATATATATATATATATATATAATTATGGTGATACATATAATTTCTTCATAGTATCAACAGTACATAAAATTTCTTTGTAGTATCACATGGCAGTGAAGATAATACAGTACTACCTATTGATCATAGAAACACAACCACTGTTACATTACGTGAGTAAAAAATTAATTTTTTAAATCATCCTGAAATCTCTATCTTAAAGCTAACACCACTGTCCACCCAAGTATAGTAACAGTTACTGTTATTAGTACAATATCTTATGAAGGGTCATTTCTATTAGTGATCATAATAACACAGCCACTGTAACATTATGTGAGTGAATAATCTATTCCAGATCATCCTGACCTCTCTATCCTCTAGCTGACATCACTGAAACTCTAAGTACAGTAATAGTTACTGTTATTAGTACAACATCTTATGAAAGATCTTGTCCTATGATCACTATGAACAACCACTAATACAGAGTGTCAATCTTCTACTAGTGCACATGAACTAACTGTGACTGTATCATCAATATTAGTAGTAGTACTATTAGTTATTGCTGGTATTATTATATAATACTAGTACTTGTTGTAATAAGACTACGTTATAAGATACAGTTACAAAAGTATATATGTCAATAGATGAAAATAACTTTATTAATCATTTAATTGGTTTGTGTTTCGTATAGAATGAAAACAACACATGAAGACATTGCTAAGACAAACCAGTCCAATTTATAGGACTGTAGAAACAAGTATTCAGTGAGTTACCAATACTAGGAGACAGATTTTATAATATCATATTTATAGTGAAGCATTGTATGAGATAACTAATGAAGATATTGCTATGACAACCAGTCCAATTATAGTAATGTAGAAACAAGTGTTAAGTGAGTTACTAATACTAGGAGACAAATTTATAATATCATGTTTATAGTGAAGCATTGTATGAGATAATTAATGAAGATATCGCTATAACAACCAGTCCAAATTGTAGTAATATAGAAACAAGTGTTAAGTGAGTTACAAATACTAGAAGACAGATTTATAATATCATGTTTATAGTAAAGCATTGAATGAGATAACAAATCAAGAACTAAGTTCACTCTCTTTTCAATAAAATCATACTTATGGCAAAAGAACAGACAATGATGAATTAATATGCACCAGTACTTAACAAGTCCATGTGTTACATAAACAGTTCATGTCACATGCTCACTATATATCATCATTTTATTGTTCACATTATAACTTGTCTACTTTTCATTTCTATTACTATTAAGGGTTCTAGTGAATATATTTACTAGACCCTATATATATCTTGTTTTCAAATATTTCAAAAGATCAGGTGTGATTTGATCTAGTGTTTGTAATTCTACTAGATAACAATTAATAGCACCAATAAATGAA
This sequence comes from Gigantopelta aegis, assembly GCF_016097555.1. Taxonomy (NCBI): domain Eukaryota; kingdom Metazoa; phylum Mollusca; class Gastropoda; order Neomphalida; family Peltospiridae; genus Gigantopelta; species Gigantopelta aegis. The sequence goes on from NW_024532837.1 coordinate 38,298, forward strand.
GTCTATTAGAAAAATAATTCTAACATAATATTCTAATTATAAATATTATATTAGATTATAGAGAGATCAGATGTAATATTTCATATCTATATTTATAATATTTAATGAGACAATATTAACAATATATAATTACACAATGTTTGTAATATCAATTGCATATTTGTATATACAATACAACTTAATAAAATTCTTGGAATGTTCTCTATGACAGAATGACCAGTTTTACTGATATTCCTTCCTGTTAGTTTAAAAAAGATTTAAGATTTATTAAGAACTTGTATTGTGTTACCCAAAGGGTCACCTTTATTACACTGTAAAAATTGATTGGTTGATTTAACTATTTAATTATTCGGTTTATACAGGTTGCAATTACAAACTTATTTTTGTTGAAAAGTAATCATAATACTGTTTTCATTACTAATGTACTACTGCTTATGTAGCTACATAGCGATTAATTTCATAACACATTAGTAATCAAAATAGTTTTAAGTTTACTTTTTGCATATACAACCATATAACCATGTATTGATTAAACTAACTATTCAATTTTTACAGTGTATCAGTATCTTGTCTAAATAAAAAATCTTCATTCGTTCTAACATTTGGTAAAACTGTAAATCCCATAAGCTATTAGTAATCAAAACAGTATTTTGTTTATTTTCAGCCTGTAACAAAAAAATGTTTTGATACATATGACCTGTATAACCATAAATTGGTAAAATCAACTAATCTAAGTTTTACAATGTATATATATATATATATATATATATATTAAGTGTATTGGTTAATGTTTCAGTTAATAAATAAAAATTATTGCAATTTCACATATAAAAAGCAACATTGCTCTTAATGGAATATATCATATTATACATTGACATATTATAATGAATAAAGATTTGCAACGTCAAGCTTAGTCTTGGTATCATAGTATCAGTATCGTATTAGGAGTACGAGCGAGTTATGATGCTTAAATCAACTGATACAGGTGTATGTGCACTACTTAGGGAGTGATCACTGAATTAACTTTTTAATATACCTATTACACAATATATATTCATTATTACATCACTAAACAGAATGCATTGATTAGCAATATGTATGGAATGACTACTTAGTTTGTCGAGTATCAAGCTCATAATTTCTAGTATAGACACTAGACAATGTCACTCCTTTGCTGTAGTTCTTAGACTCAGTATTATTGAGAAGTACAATCACCAAACATATATGACCTAATCCAAAGCAATTTTTACTTAACACATATTTTGTTATCACTTTGTTTGATGTCTAGTTGTTTATGGTTTTTAATATAAAACTGCCAGTAATACTGATATGGTGCTGAACTGACGTCTCATGTTTCAATGTTTCAGTAGTAGTTAATGATTACTATGATAACACTTGATATGCTCAAGTATATATTAGGTCACTATACTACTGTACTGTAATTATTTCATGTTAGTAGAAGATATTATCTAAAATAATTTTCTCCCTCTCTCTCTCTCATCAGTACGTCATTGGTCTACCAGATGACTTTTCTTAGCAACATATTATAAATTAAAAAGATGAGTAGTTTTGCCTGTTGCCATTCTGGATTGGATGAGTCCGTAGTTGTAGACAATACACTTTCATTCAATGAATCTTACAGTACATTAGATATATAAAGTAATACCATCCTTATATATCATATACTGACATTACTAAATGTAATTTTGAGGTAGTATAGTATATTATTCCATAAAATATCTGACTCTTTTTAAATTTTTCACTTCAGCTGATACACTACTTTTTCATAATTGATGTGTATATAATATTATTATTATGTTAGGATCTAAAACTTTGAGTTTATGTAATAATGTTATGATTGGTAAATTTAGTGACACTACTTTCACACCGGCCTTTTCTTTCAGTGATTATCTACTTCAAATATTTAGCAATAGATTGTACTGTTTCAAAGTTGAAACCTATGAATGGATGGATAAATGGTTGGGTGAATAGACAAATGGTTGGGTGAATGGAATGGAAATAGTTGAATGGATGGATAAATATGTGGTTGTCATCACTATGACAGCCACATATTCAGAGTGTACTAGTGAACTAACTGTTGTCTGTATCATTAATATTACTAGTACTATTAGTTATTACTTACAGGTATTATTATTATAATACTAGTACTGATTGTAATATTGCTATGATAACAGTGCAAATGAGAGTGTTATAAAACAATTGCTGAGTAAGTTGTAAACATTGGTTAAAGAGCAGATTAAGATTATAATATATTGTTCATAGTAAATGTGAAGAATCATTGTATGAGATGAAATGATCAAGAATCAACACATGAATATATTGCTTTGACCCAGTCCAAATGATAGTGTTATTAAAACAAGTGCTGAGTAAGTTATAAACATTGGTTAAGGAGGCAGGTTTAAGATTTGTTTATAGTGAACTTGAAGGACCATTGTAACAAAACTGAAGAACCATTTATGAAATAGCTGATCAAGAATCAACTGAATTTATTTTGCACAAGAAGATACTTAAGTAGTCGCAGTGAATGTCAATACCTTAATGTGAATTAATACTACAGTATTCCCATAGTAAATATTAGACCTAAACATTAAATCTTGGAACATAATTGTATTCATTTTAGCATTAAAGTATTGCATTTCTCCACCAGCTGTCCTAGACACTTTGTTTTAAACTATTTTGCAATTATATTTTTGTCTATTAAGTAACTTGTTCTAATAATTCAGAGAAATTTAGAACATGCACAGAGAGAATAGAATTATAATAACCATCATTACATCATCTTCTATAACTACATTTGTTAGTACTAGTTCTATATTGTAAATATAGTTACTAGTAATCATCAGCTTCATTATTAACTAGAACCTCTGTCTATACATCTTGTTTTCAATATTTCAAAGATTCAGTTGTGGTCTGATCTAAGGTTTTGTAATACTACTAGATAAAACAATTAATAGCAGCGGATATGATAGCAATAAATAAAGCAATTAGAGTAATAATTTTAAACAAAATAATTATTGTTATAATTACAAATATATTAGGCTATAAAATTTCCAGAGAGGTCATAGTAATAGGTCTATATTTTATAATATATATTATATGATATTATAATATACTTATTATAATAGGGTGTCTTAAACTAATGAGACAATTGGTATTTATGATATCATCATAAATATGTTACTATAAATAGCTACTCCTGTTTGCACTTCTAACATTATATTTTGTCTACTTAATAAACTTGTATTAATACTTAAATATTAATAACTGACATGTCAGTATTAGAGAAATTTAAAGATGCTTATACCGTGATAATATAATTAACAATGGACATCATAATGTGTCTTCAATCACTACATTTTGTTATTTTAATTTATACTACTTCTATACAGTAATATATATAGTTTATCATGGATTATTTTACTTCATTAATGTTGATATAGTAATAGTAAAAAATAGCACTTTTATTAATAGTTCATTACATCAGCACTAGCTCTATCACAGACACAATGGAGTTATTAGTGAAGATATTGTGTTGTATGTTACTACTAGTACAACTAGGAGATGGACAAGAAAACCTACCAACAGACCTAGTAAGGTAAGTAGTTGTTGTTAGAGTGATCATTAATATATACGTTATAATAACAGGTGTACAGCTGGTATCTATCCTATGAGGATAGGACAATACCAGACTTCTCAATGAATACATGATATTGATCAGCAAAGGGATGGTACTAATAATGCCTTGTGGTGTCAGAGTGCTAATAATGGTTCTGATATTGGATTGTGGTATTATCCTAATGGTACTCAAGTACCTTTGTTTACTGGAGCATTTGATGATATTTCAGCACCAAGTCCAATATTCTCTAAGAGGCTCACAGGTCAGATTGCACTAGCTAGAAAAGCAGGATTATCAGGTTATGAAGGTCTGTACAACTGTATTATTCCTGATGAAAAGGAATGAATCAAAACACTAGTGGTAGGAATATATACAAATGACACATACATAACAATGGTTAGTGACTGGGTTCATGTAGTAATAATTGATGATATCTTACTCTTATATAGATGGTCCTGATGTAGACTCCTCTATGCAGTTCTCTTTTATTTCCACAAGAGATGCTAACCCTCCAGTCTTCACTCTCACATTCAATGTCTCTAATGAACCTCCCACTTATGTCAATTGTACAGATGGGAGTAACCCATTCACCATTGCTAGTGCGACCTGTCTCGTGTGGTAGTTAATGGACCAGAGTCTATAACACAGGTGACAGTGACAGTGAGAATGAGACAAGCTGGTACTTACCAGTGTAGTGTCTCCAATGCCAAAATGACAGGTGGTCCTGAAATTAGTTCTAAAACTGCTACAAATAGTAATAGTACATCACAGCCTATAACAGGTTAGAAAAATCACATGAGTAGAATGGTATACATATTCTCTCTCTATTACAGTTGCTGGTACTCCTACTGATCTGAATGCTACAAGACTGAACACAGGTCTGACTCATATACAACTCTCCTGTCATCTGTGTCAGGAGTAGCTGGCTATGAGGTGTTTCTATCAACTCAGTAATTATGGTAGCTCTGTTATGAGTGCAGGAAACTAACTACTACACACTACATTGAATATAACATCAGGACTGTGTTTGAATAATAGATATATTTTCTTTGTAGTATCTATGGCAATGAGGATAGTACAGTACTACCTAGTGATCATAGTAATACAACTAATGTGACATTATGTAAGTGAATAGTCTACTTCAGGTCATCCTGAAATCTCTATCTTATACTGACATCACTGTACATCCAAGTACAGTAACAGTTACTGTTATTAGTACAATATCTTATGAAGGTCTTGTCCTATTTTCACTATGACAACCACTAATACAGAATCTTCTACTAGTGGACTAGCTGTTTCTGTTATCATCAATATTAGTAGTAGTAGTATTAGTTATTGCTGGTATTATTATTATAATACTAGTACTGGTTGTAATAAAACTATATAATAAGATACAGTTTATTGAGGTATATATCTTATTAAATAAAGTAACTTTATTGATTATTATAATGATTTGTTTATTTAGTATGAAAACAAGACATAAGATATCGTTTGTGACAACCAGTCCAGATTATAGAGCTGTAGAAACTAGTATTCAGTGAGTTTATCAATACTAGGAGACGAATTTAAATATCATGTTTATAGTGAAGCATTGTATGAGATAACTAATGAAGATATGCTATGACAACCAGTCCAAATTATAGTAATGTAGAAACAAGTGTTAAGTGAGTTCACCAATACTAGGAGACAGATTTATAATATCATGTTTATAGTGAAGCATTGTATGAAATTACTAATGAAGATATCGCTATGACAACCAGTCCAACTTATAGTAATGTGGGAAATAAGTGTTTAGTGAGTTTACCAATACTAGGAGACTGATTTATAATATCACGTTTATAGTCAAGCAATTGCATGAGATAACTAATGAAGATATCACTAAGACAACCAGTCCAATTTATAGTAATGTGGAAACAAGTGTTCAGTGAGTTACCAATGCTAGGAGACAGATTTATAATATCATGTTTATAGTGAAGCATTGTATGAGATGACTAATGAAGATATCACTATGACAACCAGTCCAAATTATAGTAATGTAGAAACAAGTATTAAGTGAGTTACCAATACTAGGAGACAGATTTATAATATCATGGTTTATAGTGAAGCATTGAATGAGATACAAATGAAGATATCGCTATGACAACCAGTCCAAATTATAGTAATGTGGAAATAAGTGTTAAGTGAGTTACCAATACTAGGAGACAGATTTATAATATCATGTTTATAGTGAAGCATTGATGAGATAACTAATGAAGATATCGCTATGATCACCAGTCCAAATTATAGTAATGTAGAAACAAGTGTTAAGTGAGTTACCAATACTAGGAGACAGATTTATAATATCATGTTTATAGTGAAGCATTGTATGAGATAACAGATCAAGACTATGTTCGCTCTCTTTTCAATAACACATCAAAAGAACAGACAATGATGAAGTAATATACACCAGTACTTAACAAGTCCATGTGTTATATAAACAATTCATGTCACATATTCACTATATACATAATATATATCATATTATTGCTCACATTATAACTTTGTCTACTATTTATTTGCTATTACTGTTAAAGGTTCTAGTGAATATACGTACTAGACCTATGTATATTTTTGTTTTCAAATATTTCAAAAGATCAGCTGTGGTCTGATCTAGTGTTTTGTAACTCTATTAGATAATAATTAATACAGCTGATATAATGACAATAAATGAAGTCTAATGGAGAAATAAATCTAAACATGACATTATAATTATATTAAATTATAGAGAGATCAGATGTAATATTAATGGGACAATATTAACAATATATAATTACGTCATGTTTGTAATATCAATTGCATATTTTGTTTATACAATATATAATATATAATTTGTCTAAGAATAAAAAATCTTCATTAGTTCTAACATTTGGTAAACTATCAATCCTATGGGCTATTAGCAATCAAAACAATATTTTGTTTATTTTCAGCCTGATATATAAAAATTTTTTGATACATGTGACCTGTATAACTATATATTGGTAAATAAACTAATCAGTTTTGCAATAATATATATATATATTTATGATAATATATCTATATATATATATATATATACATATATATACATTGTAAGTGTATTGTTTTAATGTTTCAGTTAATATAATAACAGCATTGCAATTCATATTTAAAAACAACATTGCTTTTAATGCCATACATCATTAGTGTTAACATAGTTGCAGTAAATATGGTATATATCTTTTACATATTTCCTCATTGGCAGGTTTGAATAGTACAATGTATACAGACCTCTGAACTATAGTGTATAACTCGACACAACTTATAATGTTCATATATATGCATATTTGGTTCTCCTAAGTTTGGTTTGGACTATATGTTATGTTCTTTGATCATTGAAAGATATAATCCTTCATTCATTAAAGGTTTATAAGCATACCTATTATTATATAATATATATAATACTATTGATGTCTATAAAGTAAGTTATTATATTGAGAGTTTATCACACACAAACAACTTATATATCAACATCACAATTTAAAATAGAAATTAATATTCAACACCAGCCTTTTCTTCGCTGCCACTAATGTCTGTTTTTATCTACTTCAAAATATATCACCTATACATTCTACTGCTTTGAACCTATGAATGGATAGATAAATGGATGATTGCATTGGATGAATGGACAGATAGAAGTTTCTATTATCAACTTAACTTACCACAAGCTGCAGCAGCCTCAAATCTCTCTAGAAATGGTTTCTCTTGAATAAAAATCCCAAATTAGGCAGTTACTCTCATAGGCATTGTAAGTGTGGCTGAAATAGAGCTGCAGTTGGCAAGAGGTGGAGTAGAAAGTGGGAGTGGTAATTGTGTGTGAACTACAAGAACAAGACATGAAATAACACAAAACTAATTTTATAGCGAAATTTCTTGTCTTGGTTATGTGGATATCCTCTTTTATATAAGAGATGTGAAAAGATGCTGATAAAGTGTAATGTGAGCTCAATGTAATTCAAGTCTCCTTTTTCTCTTCACTGGACTTGTAACAAACTTAAAAATACTTGGCACAAAATCTGGGGATAGAGGGTCGTCACTCTTTCTGCCACTTACAAAGTGAGCTGAGCAGAGCCAGCTGCGCTGGGTAGGCAACCATTTTTTCTCGCTTTAAGGCAGCTACCCACTTTAATCTGCGGTCGGGATCAGCAGGAAAACGATAAAAACTGAGCGTGCTCCCTTTCATGGAGCGATTGCATTAGATTCTAAATGTGTTTTTGGTCTTTTCTTAGCTATATATGAAGTGTTGTTAAACATCATTTGTTTTGCCAAAAATGACCAAATTCTGCTTTCCTATTAGTAATTACTGTATTGTAGTTTTTAGTTTGTTGAGGTTGGTATAGGAAGATACTCATTGAACATATTTCTTCTCTGTACTTTTTCTTGCTGATATCACTCCTTTGCTGTAGTTCATTAGACTCATGCAGCATTATTGAGAAGCCACTCCTTTGCTGTAGTTCTTTAGACTCAGCATTATTGAGCAGTCATCCTTTGCTGTAGTTTTTTTAGACTCAGCATTATTGAGAAGTACAAACACCAAACAAATCATGACCATAGTCCAAAGCAATTTTTTACTTAACACATATTTGTTGTCACTTTGTTTGATGTCTAGTTGTTTATGTTTATTTAATATAAAACTGCCAGTAATACTGATATGGTGCTGAACTGATGTCTCATGTTTCAATGTTTCAGTAGTAGTTAATGACTACTATGATGACACTTGATATGCTCAAGTATATATTAGGTCACTATACTACTGTACTGTAATTATTGCATGTTAGTAGAAGATATTGTCTAAAATAATATTCTCTCTCTCTCTCTCTCTCATCAGTACATCATTGGGTCTACCAGATGACTTTTCTTAGCAACATATTATAGATTAAAAGATGAGTAGTTTTTGCCTGTTACCATTCTGGATTGGACCAGTCTATAGTTGTAGACAATACACTTTCATTCAAATGAATCTTATAGTACATTAGATATATAAAGTAATAGCATCCTTATATATCATATACTGACATTACTAAATGTAATTATGAGGATGTAGTATATTATTCCATAACAATATCTGACTCTCTTTAAATTTTTCACTTCAGATACACTACTTTTTCATAATTGATGTGTATATAATATTATTATTATGTTAGGATCTAAAACTTTGAGTTTATGTAGTAATGTTATGATTGGTAAATTTAGTGACACTACTTTTACACCAGCTTTTCTTTTAGTGATTATCTACTTCAAATATTCAGCAATAGATTGTACTGCTTCAAAGTTGAAACCTATGAATGGATGGATAAATGGTTGGGTGAATAGACAAATGGTTGGGTGAATGGATAAATGGTTGGATGAATGGATAGATGTTGGGTGGATGGTTGCATTGGATGAATGGATGGATAGCTAATCTCAAATTAGCAACCAGTGTACTGTTTCCAATGCCAGAGTAGCTAACAGTATTATTGGTAGTGTCATTGCTATAAATTGTAGTAGTACATCACAATATATAACAGGTAATCATTGAGTAGAATGGTATAATATTATCTTTCTGTTATAGTACCTGGTACTCCTACTGGTCTGACTGCTACAAGACTGAACAAAGTCTGGCTCATGTACAACTCTCCTGGGTCATCTGTATCAGGAATAGCTGGCTATGAAGTGTTCTATCAAATCAGTAATGATAGTAATTCTGTTATGAGTGCAGGAGCTACTACTTACACAATGTTGAATATAACTTCAGGATTGAGTTATGGTAACACATATAATTTCTTTGTAATATCATATGACAGTGAGGATAGTACAGTACTACCTAGTGATCATAGTACCACTTTGTCATTAGGTAAGTACTTAATCAAGTTATTTTCATTCATCCCTTACATTAGCTATCCTATGTGGGGATACATATAACTTCTTCATAGTATTATACAGTGCATATAATTTCTTTGTAGCATCATATGGCAGCAAGGGTGGTACAGTATTGCTTAATGATGATAGTAACACAACCACTGTAATGTTATGTGAGTGAATAATTGATTTTTGATCATCCTGACCTCTCTAGCTTATAGCTAATACCATTATGTATCCAAGTACAGTAACAGTTATTATTATTACTACATCTTATGAAGGATCTTATCCTATTATCACTATGACAACCACTAATACAGAGTGTCATTCTTCTACTAGTGGACTAACTGTTACTGTATCATCATATCACTAGTAGTATTAATTATTGCTGGTATTATTATTATAATACTAGTACTGGTTGTAATAAGACAATATAATAAGATACAGTTATTGAGGTATATGTCACCAGATAAAATAACTTTACTGATACTTTACTGATTATTTAAATGGTTTGTTCATTTAGTATGAAAACACATAACGATATCACTATGAAAATCAGTCCAACTTATAAAAATGTCAAAACAAGTATTAAGTGATTTAAAAATACTAAGAGACAGATTTATAATACTATATTCATAGTGAAGCAATGTATGAGATAACAGATCAAGAACTAATTTCACTCTCATTCTAATAACACCATACTCATGACAAAAATAACAAACAATGATGAGTGATACACACCAGTACTTAACAAGTTCATATGTTACATAAACAGTCATGTCACATACTCACTATATACATAATATATCATCATTTTATTGCTCACATTATAATTTTGTCTGCTTTTCATATTCTATTACTGTTAAGGGTTCTAGTGAATACATTTTACTAGACCCTATGTATATCTTATTTTCAAACATCTCTTGATCAAAAGATCAGGTGTTGTCTGATCTAGTGTTTGTAACTCTACTAGATAATAATTAATAGCAGCTGATATAATAGCAATAAATGAAGTCTATTGGAGAAATAATTCTAAACATGATATTCTAATTATAAATATTATATTAGATTATAGAGAGATCAAATGTAATAGATATATATTTTATAATATTAATATATGATACACTTTATTATATTAGGTTTCCCCTGATCTTAATCTAATGGGACAATTTTAACAATATTTAATGACATCATCACAATATTAAGATGTTACTATAAATAGCTGTTTTGTTCCTGTTTGCACTTTAAACCTTGCCCTTTTGGTAGTCAGTAGTGAATGTCATACTTTAATGTGAAATTAATACTATAGTATTCCCATAGTAATATATTAGACCTTAAACATTAAATCTTGGAACATAACTATATTCATTTTAACATTAAAGTATTACATGTCTCCACCAGCTGCCTAGACACTTTCTTTAAACTTTGCAATTATATTTTTGTCTATTAATAACTTGTTCTATTAATTCAGAGAAATTTAGAACATACAGTGAGAATGTATTTAACAATAACATCATTACATATCTTCTATAATTACATTTTGTTAATACTAGTTCTATATTGTAAATATAGTTAATCGTCAGCTTCATTATTAACTAGAATCTCTGTCTATATATCTTGTTTTCAAAATATTTCAAAGATTCAGATGTGGTCTGATCTAAAGGTTTGTAACACTACTAGATAACAATTAATAGCAGCGAATATGATAACAATAAATAAAGCCAATTGGAGTAATAATTCTAAACAAAATTGTTATAAGTACAAATATCTTAGGCTATAAAATTTCCAGAGAGGTCAAAGGTAATAGGTCTATATTTTATAATATATATTATATGATACTATAATATACTTATTATAATAGGTATCTTAAACTACTAATGAGAGAATTTTGGTGTTTATGACATCATCACAAGTATGTTTTTCTGTAAATAATGCCTGTTTGCACTTCCAACCTCAGAATATACAATTATATTATGTCTACTTAATAACTTGTACTGATAACTTAATAACTGACTACATCAGTACTAAATATATTTAGAGAAATTTTAAACATACATATACCATGAGAATGTAATTAACAATGACATCATATATGTCTTCAATCACTACATTTTGTTATTTTAATTTATACTACTTCTATACAGTAATGTATATAGTTTATCATTGATTATTTTACTTCACTAATGTTGATATAGTAATAGTAAAAAATAGCACTTTTATTAATACTTCATTACATCATCACTAGCTCTGTCACAGACAACGATGGTGTTATTAATGAAGATATTGTGTTGTATGTTACTACTAGTACAACTAGGAGATGAACAAGTACCTACCAACAGACCTAGTAATGGTAAGTAGTTGTTGTTAGAATGATCATTAAATATATACTTCATAATAACAGGTGTACAACTGTATCTACCCTTTGAGAATAAGATAATACCAGACTTCTCAATGATACATGGTAGACAGTTTTATGATATTGATTGGAATGGTGATGATATTAGTGATGCCATGTGGTGTAAGAGTGCTAAAAATGGTTCTAATATTGGACTGTGGTATTATCCTAATGGTAATCAAGTACCTTTGTTTGATGGAGCATTTGATAATAGCTCAACACCAAGTCCAATATTCTCTAAGAGGTTCACAGGTCAGATTGCACTAGCTAGAAAAGCAAGATTATCAGGTTATGAAGGTCTGTACACCTGTATCATTCTTGACGAGAATGGAGTGAATCAAAACACTAGTGGTAGGAATATATACAAATGACACATACAATAACAATGGTTAGTGACTGGGTTCATGTAGTAATAAAGCGATGATATATCTCACTCTTATATAGATGGTCCTGATGCAGACCCCTCCATGCAGTTCTCTCTTATCTCCACAAGATATGCTAACCCTCCAGTCTTCACTCTCACATTCAATGTCTCTGATGGACCTCCCACTGATGTCAATTGTACAAATGGAATAATCCATTCATCATTGCTAGTAATGACCTGTCTCGTGTGGTAGTGAATGGACCAGGATCTATTACACAGGTGACATTGACAGTGAGGATGAGACAAGCTGGTACTTACCACTTTAAGATGCAATAGGGGAAATACAAGATAACTTAGACTATATTTTTGTTCTCACTTTCTGTAACTTATAAAATAAATGGAGTTGATTATAGAGAGAGAAAGAACCCCACCTATCCCACCTGGTAAAACATTTAACGTTAGAGGGGAAGCTATTTAGCTGGTGTTTTGAGTAGTCTATTATACAACACAGTATGGCTAGAGTTGGATCCACTCCAATAATCACACATCATTAAATAGTTTCCCATTATAAAAATGTTTGTACTCAGTGTTGCTTAACTTTAGTCACAGTCAAGTAACTGGACCACTTAATTACCACTTACTATATGATGAGTATAATTTACAATCACGGCATTAATATCTTCAATTACTACATTTTGTTAGTTTTAATTTGTACTATATCTATACAGTAATGTATATAATTTATCATTGATTAATTTACCTCAACATCTTTTATCAAAGCACTCGTGACCTGTTTGTGAAAAGGGACTACTGTTAAAACAGCTCAAAAAAGTTCTTTATACCTAAAGTCACTTTTATATATATATACAACTATTCATGGTAACTGTATGTATACAAAACTGTTTTTTGAAATGCTTTAACAGTGGTCCCTTTTCACAAAAACAAGTCACAAATATTTGACAGAAGTGGTCCCTCATTGCAAATCAGGCTAATTTTAATACTAATAACTGACTATACCATATACTATACTATATATTAACTATATTACTGACTATATACTATGTATTAAATATATTTTGAGGACATTTCAATGACATCATTACAAATCTCAATCACTGTAGTTTGCAATTTTAATTTATACTACTTCTATACAGTAATCTATATAGTTTATAATTGATTGTTTTACTTTAATAGCATTGATATAATAATAATTCATTTCTATTAATAGTTCATGACATCATCACTAACTCTGTCAAAGATGACGATGGAGTTAGTAAAGATATTGTGTTATATGTTACTATTAGTACAACTAGGAGATGGACAAGAACCTACCAACAGACCTAGTAATGGTAAGTAGTTGTTGTTAGAGTGATCATTAATATATACTTCATGATAACAGGTGTACAACTGTATCTATCCTACAAGAATAGGACAATACCAGACTTCTCAATGATATATGGTGGACAGTTTTATGACATTAATTGGAGTGAAAATCATACTAATGATGCCTTGTGGTGTCAGAGTGCTAATAATAGTTCTGATATTGGATTGTGGTATTATCCTAATGGTACTCAAATACCTTTATTTGCTGGAAACTTTGGTAGTGACAATGGTGCACAAACCCCACTATTCTCTAAGAGGTTTACAGGTCAGATTGCACTAGCTAGAAGAGTAGGATTATCAGGTTATGAAGGTCTGTACACCTGCATCATTCCTGATGAGAATGGAGTGAATCAAACACTAGTGGTAGGAATATATAAAACTGAAACATACGATAACAATGGTTAGTGACTGAGTTCATGTAGTAATAAAGTGATGATATATCTCACTCTTATATAGATGGTCCTGATGCAGACCCTCCATGCAGTTCTCTCTTATCTCCACAAGAGATGCTAACCCTCCAGTCTTCACTCTCACATTCAATGTCTCTGATGGACCTCCCACTGATATCAATTGTACAGATGGAAATAATTTATTCACCATTGCTAGTGGTGATCTGTCTCGTGTGGTAGTGAATGGAACTGGATCTGTTACACAGGTGACATTGACAGTGAGGATGAGACAAGCTGGTACCTACCAATGCAATGTCTCCAATGCCAGAGTGATAGACGATCCTAAAAATTATGCTGTAACTGCTGTAAGTAGTATTAGTACATCACAGCCTATAACAGGTTAGTTAGTCACAGAATATAGAATGGTATTCATATTCTCTTGCTGTTACAGTTGCTGGTACTCTACTGGTTTGACTGCTACAAGACTGAACACAGGTCTGTCTCATGTACAACTCTCCTGGTCATCTGTGTCAGAAGTAGCAGGCTATGAGATGTTCTATCAACTCAGTAATGGTAGTAGTTCTGTTATGAGTGCAAGAAAATACTACTAACACAATTTTAAAATATAATATCAGGACTGAGTTTGGGTAAAGCATATATTTTCTTTGTAGTATCATATGGCAGTGAGGATAGTACAGTACTACCTAGTGATCATAGTAACACAACTAATGTGACATTATGTGAGTGAATAGTCTACTTCAGATCATCCTAACATCTCTATCTTATAGGTAACCCCACTGTACATCTGAGTACAGTAACAGTTACTGTTATTAGTACAACATCTTATGAAGGGTCTTGTCCTATTTTCACTATGACAACCACTAATACAGAATCTTCTACTAGTGGGACTAACTGTTTCTGTATCATCAATATTAGTAGTAGTAGTATTAGTTATTGCTGGTATTATTATTATAATACTAGTACTGGTTGTAATAAGACTATATAATAAGATACAGTTATTGAGGTATATATGTATTAGATAAAGTAACTTTATTGATTATTATAATAATTTGTTTATTTAGTATGAAAACAACATATAGAGATGTCTCTATGACTATCAGTCCAGATTATAGATGTGCAGGAACTAGTATTCAGTGAGTTACCAATACTAGGAGACAGATTTATAATATCATGTTTATAGTGAAGCATTGTATGAGATAACTAATGAAGATATCGCTATGACAACCAGTCCAAACTACAGTAATGTAGAAACAAGTGTTAAGTGAGTTACCAATACTAGGAGATAGATTTATAATATCATGTTCATAGTGAAACATTGAATGAGATAACAGATCAAGAATTAAGCTCACTCTCTTTTCAATAAAACCACACTTATAATAAAAGAACAGACAATGATGAAGTAATATAGACCAGTACTTAACAAGTCCATGTGTTGTTACTTGACAAGTCCCATGTGTTACATAAACAGTTCATGTCATATACTCACTATATACATAATATATCATCATTTATTGTTCACATTATAATTTTGTCTGCTTTTCATTTACTATTACTGTTAAGGGTTCTAGTAAATATATTTTGCTAGACCCTATGTATATCTTGTTTTCAAAATATCTTAAAAGATCAGGTGTGGCCTGATCTAGTGTTTGTAACTCTATTGGAGAAATAAACTCTAAACATGATAGTCTAATTATAAATATTATATTAGATTATAGAGAGATCAGATGTAATAGGTCCATATTTATAATATTTAACATGTGATACACTTTATTATAATAGGTGTGCATTGATCTTAATCTAATACCACAATTTTAGCAATATATGATGACATCATGTTTGTAATATCAATTTACATATTTTGTATATACAATACAATTTAATAAAATTCTTGGAATTTCTCTATGACAGACTGACCAGTTTTACTGATATTCCTTGCCACTAGTTTAAATAGATTTAAGATTTATTAAAGAATTTGTGTTGTGTTGCCCAAAGGGTCACCTTTATTATCAGTATCTTGTGTAATTTGTCTAAGAATAAAACAATCTTCATTCGTTCTAACATTTTGGTAAACTGTCAATCCCATGGGCTATTAGTAATCAAAACAGTATTTTGTTTATTTTCAGCCTTTAACAAAATATTTGATAAGTATGATTGTATAACCATATATTGGTAAAATCAACTAATCACTTTTACAATAATATATTATATATATATATATATATATAATATATATCTATATATATATTAAGTGTATTGGTTAATGTTTCAGTTAATATAATAACAGCATTGCAATTCACGATTTAAAAACATATTGTTCTTAATGCCATACATCATTAGTGTTGACATAGTAGCAGTAAAAATGGTATATATCTTTTACAAATTTCCTCATTGGCAGGTTTGAATAGTATAATGCATACAGAACTCTGAAACATGATGTATAACTTGACACAACTTTATAATGTTCATGTACATGCATATTTGGTTCTCCTAAGATTAGATTGGACTATATGTTATGTGCTTTGATCATTGAAAAGATATAATTCTTCAATCAATAAACGATTATAAGTATATCTTTTTACTACATAATATATAATACTATTGATGTCTATAAAGTAAGTTATTATATTGAGAGTTCATCACACACAAAAACCATTTCTTATATCAATATCACAATTTGAAATAGAAATTAATATTGTTAAGACAAGAAATGGCATGCAGATTGATTCAAAGCAAAATGCATGATACAAATAAGACAACAATGTCTAGTAAATAATACTGTAATAAGCAACTATGTATTCCTAATAAAGTCTCTAGCCCATTCCAGACCATCTTCTACTTTCCTATTAATTGATAGAATACAAATATTCATGTACATTGTCTAAACAGTGGATACACTGACCTCTGGATAATACTCTGCACCTAACCATCCATCATAACCTAATGTCTCCAATGTCTTAAAGATAAAGGGACAGTTTAATTCTCCCTGTAAGTCTGGCTCATGACGACCAGGAACTTGCGACACTTGGATATGACCTGAATGATTATAATTAATGCTAATAATTTGTAAAAGTTCTTACCAATAATATCTACATTTTGAGTCAAGAATTCACATATGTTACCACCTTTTCTTTGAGCATGAAAAAAATCCTAGAGATTTTTAATATTATTGAAGTTTTTTTTAATGTTGTAATAACTCACAAATTGAACTTTGACATTATCTTTACCAACTTTCCTAACAATATCAGCAACTATTGATAATAGAATGACATAACTGTAATTTATGACAATATTATAAATTATATATATTGACCTTGTTGTGTGATATTGAAGAAAAATTGTTAGGATTTGTAGTGACTGCTTCAAGAGTGACAATAATACCCAACTATTATAATTAATATGAGAAAAGTGACAATGCTTGACCCTCCCCCCTAGCTCCCTCCCTATCTTTCTCTCAACACATAAATATAGGCCTACCGATTGACATTTTTCTCAGCAGCATATTGTACATTAGAAAGACATGTCATTTTTGCCTGTTGCCATTCTGGATTGGACCAGTCCATAGGTGTAGACAATGCACCTTCACTCAAATGAATCCTATATTAAATAAAAAGCAATTGTTGTATGATGCTGTTAGTAATTTTCCTACTTGGGACATTTCAATGCTGTAGCATAATCAATGGCAATATCTAAATCTTTTCTAAATTCTTCTTCTTTTCCAGGTACACAAGTTTATTCCTTTATTAATAGATGATATAAATATTTGAGTTTTCAGGTTCTGATTTTCTATACTTACGTTTTGGTAACTTCATTAACACTACCTCAACACCAGCCTTTTCTTTCACTCCCACTAATGTCTGTTTATCTACTTCAAATATATCAGCTACACATTCTACTGCTTTGAAACCTATGAATTGA
The DNA here is from genome assembly GCF_016097555.1 of Gigantopelta aegis. Classification (NCBI taxonomy): domain Eukaryota; kingdom Metazoa; phylum Mollusca; class Gastropoda; order Neomphalida; family Peltospiridae; genus Gigantopelta; species Gigantopelta aegis. Next base: position 56,294 of record NW_024532837.1, read on the forward strand.
TGGATGGTTGCATTGGATGAATGAATGAACAGATAAAAGTTTCTATTATCAACTTAACTTACCACAAGCTGCAGCAGCCTCAAATCTCTCTAGAAGTGGTTTCTCTTGGAATAAAAAACCTAAATTAGCTGCTACTCTCATAGGCATTGTGCTTTATTTTAGTAGGTGTGGCTGAAATTAGAGATGAATGCTGATAAGGGGGTGGAGTAGAAGGTAGGAGTGGTAAATGTGAACAAACAAGTGGCTACAACGTTCCTATGGAAACATTCCTGTCTTTAGCCGCTCAAGAACAAGACATGAAAGTATCCCAAAATAATTTTATAATGAAACTTCTGTTATGAAGATCATCAATAATCTTTGTTTGGTAATGTGGATATCCTCTTTTCCACGAGAGATGTTAAAAGATGTTGATAAAGTGTAAAGTGAGTTCAATGTAAAGTATATGTCTTATAAAACTCTTAAAGTTAGAAACACTTGAAGAGTATCACTATTTTTTCTACTCCAATGTAATGATCTAAATTTATCAGTTGTAGAAAAGTAATATTATAGACCCTCTATATAGCTCTCTTAACATATGAATTATTATCTAATTCACAAGATCCAATACTTCCAACTTTTAATAAAAGTTAGTGATTCTCCAATGACAGCTATGGTGCTAGTATTTTTACTTTGCGCTCAATGTATAGACAAAGATAACTGCCAAAATTAGTAAGTAAAAACCGTCATAACTTTCCAAAGAAGTATTTTTGCAAAAATTCTCACTTTAAAAAGTTGGAAAATGTCATAAGCTAGCTGTATGCAGGAGATTTTTATTGAATTCTCAAGTCTTCACTGAAAGCTGTGCTTTTTTTCAAAGGTTTTTCAGACTTTTAAAGCTTCTTGTTCATTTGACGCTCCTTTTGGCAGTATTCTTAAGAAGTACAGAAGTATTGCTATCCTCCACTATAGTTTGGTGGCTACCAGTGCCATGTTTGTCATAAATATAGAATTTATATGAATTGCTCAGTATGTAATTTATTGGTAGGTCAGGGTTTCATTTAGGGGAGGGCAGGAGGGGGCATTTGCCCCCCCCCCCCTTGCCAGAGTCTTGCCCCCCCTCCCCTTGGACATTAGGTTAGCCATTTTTTCAAGGGTAATTGGATGTAATGAATACAGAACTGAAACTCGACACAAGGAATATACAGCATAAGATAACCTTAGGCTAAACACAAGGAGTATGTACAGTTTTTAACCTAAACAGCTATTCTTCTACTCTTTCTATTCCATGTCATTTGAAACCACAAATGGTCTGAAAATGTGCCAGAAGCAATCTCAGAGGGTCTAAAATTCAAAAATTTTCTGGGGCACATGCCTCCAGACTCCCCTAGAGGGCACCCTGTCGCACACAGTTCCTTCGCCCCCCCTAAATTTTCTCTAAGTATTATTTTGCTCCCCCCTGTCCATTTTTTAAAATGAAACCCTGATGTTGTAATAGTACATACCAACAAAATATACAGTGAGTAATTCACATAAATTCTATATTACATAGTAATCCACCCACCGTAAAGTACAAAGCAATTGTTAAAATGACATATTAATTTTTACAGTGTAGACCAAAAACCTTTTATTTATATCATTTATGGTTTTCTTAACCTTCAAATGATAATAGCAATTGTTGCTACGCAATTAATTGAAATTAAATGATTTTAATAAGATGATTGTTCACAAATTAAGAAGTCTACAGAGAGGATCCCTTCAAATGCTTTTAATTTTTTTTAATACAAACTCCTAAACAAAGATTGTATTTTTATGTGGTCTGAATCTAAATTATGAAGTTACTCATGTTATCAAATTCAAGTAATTAGTTTTGTTTTTTTAAATCAAAAAGAAATGAAAAGGTAAAGAAACAAACACACCAGTATACAAACAAAACAAACACTGAAAAAAAAGCATTGTTAAATTGATTTAGTAATAACATTATATTAAATCTCACAATATCTCGTTGTACTAATAACATCATATGTTTTCGTATCATAAAATCAAATGATGTTGAAGTAATAAAATGTAATGTTCCAGTTTGTAGAGTTTCTAACATTGTTGCACAAACCAATTCAAGTGTTGTCATTAACCAATAAAGATAATTGTTTTGATTTCTGCTTTGTATCATACTTGTTTTCTTCCTGTTTGCTCCATTGTGTCTCCCTTGTTGTACCTTATTGTTTTCAAGATGTTTTTTTGTAATTTCTTTTCCACTAACCTAAGAAACAATTAAATCAAATAACAAACTATTAATAATATTAATATTATTAATATTACTGTAATTACTTTTGACTTGCATTGATGATAATGAGCATGTACTGGAAAAATGCTCTTCTGTTTTTGACAGACAAACTTGGTTCTTCTTTTCAACCTTTTCTTTTCTTTTATTTCTTTAGAATTAGCATCATTGAGAAATAGAATCATCAAACAGACCACAAGCAAAAAAATTACTTGTCATATTTGTTGATATGACTTTGTCTAGTGTCTATACTAGAAATTATGAATTGGACACTCGACAAACTAAGTAGTCGTTCCATACATATTGCTGATCAATGAATTCTGATGTAATGATGCATATATATGATTCAATAAGTTAATAATGTTTTTACTCCCTAATGCATGTACACCTCCTGTGTCAGTTGATTTAAGCATTGTAACTCGCTATACTCCCAGTAACACAAATGTGGGATATATGATATCAAGAATGGGCTGACATTGCAATTTATTATATGACAACTCTAATGAACTAGGGTGTGTTTCAAATAGTTCTGTTTGTTGACCTGGTTCTTTTTCTCAATAATTATTCTTAACAAGTATAATAATCATGTTGAATTGATGACAGTCAATTAAATCAGTTTTTGAAAAAGGGAATGGACAAGTGAGCAAAAAAGTTTTTAATTAATAGAAATTATTAAATACGTAGTAGGAGAGTTTGATAAAATTAAAATAATGATATTCCCCAAATTAAGATGAAGAAATTGTATCATAAGTATAAGCCAATAATACATCATGATTCCTTTTTAATAATTTTGAGCCTTTCCTGTGTGTCTATTGAGAATGTTGTGCAGCAGAATGTAGTAATATCAGAAGAATTGACAAAGTTATATATATCATATCTTTCAAATTAAGAAATCCGACCAACAAAAGTACAATCGAGTAGACATTATTTCTTTTATAACATTAGATTTTGTTCCATTAAATCACCAAGTGCGACGTGCTTTTTTCTCCAATGTTCTAAGAAACAATAAAACATTCAATAACAAAAATTACTAATTCATTATTAATAACTGATTACTGTATCATAAATTGTTGTGTATTGAGGTTGATGTGGAAAGATGTTCATCTCTTGTAGAACATATTTCTTCTTTATGATTACCTTCATGATTTCACTCCTTTGCTTTAAAAACTCACTGAGAAGATCAAAAGTCAAAAGTGTATCCAAACCAATTTACTTAACAAAATTGTCGTTACTTTGTCTATATCTAAACTATTACGATTTCTATACCTAAACTAGTAGGAGGTTTTTTTATATTCTCACAAGTGATACTGACATATTTGGTGCCGTTCTTTTGATTGGCTAACTATAACTGATGACTTGGCATCACATGATATCCTTGAGTATAAATTACGTCATTAATACTGATACATTGCTGAACCGATGTACCATCTTCCGTAGGATAAACTATAACTAATGACTTGGTATCACATGATATGTTTGAGTATAAATTACATTATTATACTACTGTACTATAATAATTGCATATTAGTACAAGATATTGTCTAAAATATTCTCTCTCTCATCAAGTATAATATTGGTCTACCAGATGACTTTTCGTAGCAGCCATATTATACAATTAAAGAAATGTCCTTTTGCCTGTTGCCATTCTGGATGGACCAGTTTCATATGTGTAGATAATACACTTTAACTCAAATAAACATACTTTGAGGTTGTAATATATTATTCCATAACAATATCTGAAATCTTTTATATTTTTTTCATTTCAAATACACCACTTTTTCCTAATTGATGTGTATATTATAATATAATTATGTTTGGACTTAAAAACTGAGTTTATAAGTATTGATATAATTGGTAAATTTACTAACACTAGGTCATTCACTGATTAACAGATTATCTACTTCAAATATTTAGTTACAGATTCTACTGCTTTGAAAGTGAAACCTATGAATGAATGGATAAATGATTAGATAGATACAAGGATGAAATGAATGGACAGATAGCTAAACCCAAATTAGCAGCTGGGCGTTGCTACTCTTCAAGTAGGTGTGGCTGAAGTACAATCTCCTCCTACTTATCATTAGATATGAATATTCGAGTAAGATTTGCTCCCGTTCCCACTGGATATTTGCACTTAGGGGGACTACGTACTGCTCTCTTTAACTATCTCTTTGCTGCAAGTAAATATGTTCTTAGAATTGAAGACACTGATAAAGTACGAAACATCACATGATAGTCATATGACTGTGATATCAAATCATGTGACATGTTCCTTGTAGGATAGGGAAGTGTCAGACTCAATTGAAAATATGCAAAGGGCATTTGATTGGTTGGGTATTCGTTTTGATGAAGGACAGAATATGGGGTGGAGCTTTTTCGACCTTACATTCAGGTTGGATGGTGATGGATGGACAGACAATGGAGGAGATAGATAAAAAAAGTAAATGTATTTAGTCATAATTATCATATTCTAATCTTTATAGTTCTCAAAAGATCATATATTTATCAACCATATGCTAGCGAATTACATCAAGGTAACAAAATTCCATTTGGTATTAACTAGTTTAGTTACTATAGTGAGGTGTCTCCTTTTTGCCATATACTTTATATAGAGAGCTTCAGGTTAGTTAATACTAGGAGGAAAATTTACAATTACACTATTTCTCTCTCAAAGACAGTGTTATATTGATTTCCCTATTTTAGGAAAGAACATATCTTATTCCCAGTATTCCAGAACAAACACCATATTTCTGTGATCTGAGCCTGAATTGTAGACATATAGACTACCTCAATTATCTAATCCAGGTATTTGATTATTTATTGGCTCAAATTGTTATTAATCTTAATTAGTTCTGGCTAATATTTAAAGAAAATGAGAGGAAAGCAAACAATATATGTTAATCACAAAGCAATTTACTCATTGCAAATTTTATTTTAAGAAATCAAAGTAAAGTAGTAACGACTTCCATCAACAATCACAATCAACAAGAAACAACAGTTTTTCTTTTCTTTCTTCTTTGACTTGTTTTTTTCCTACCTCCATCATGTTGTGTTGTCTTTTATTGGTTGTCTGTCATTGTTTTCAAATTTATCTTTTACAAAAATTCTTCCGTAAACCTAAAAAAGGCCCTTAAAAATACTAAACAACCAAAAAACATTACCTTGTTCTGATGAGAGTGATAGTCATTAGCCATAGGCTTCCTTATTTCTCGGTTAGTATGTTCTGTTCTTAGTCTTTTTGTTGACCTCTTTCTTTGCATCTGTTTAGAATCTAATTATTGACGAGTAGAATCACTAAAAATGACCCACAGTCATAAGTAAAACAAGTTTACTTGCCATTGCTTTTTGTTATGTACAAACTATTATGAGTAATATTATATAGAAACAGTTAATCATATTAATAGATATTGCATAACAACTGATTCAGCATTATCCTGTTTGAATGATGTGGCTTTAGATGATTGGAAGTTGTATATAAACATAATTAAAATGCATTATTTTGAGTCTATTGTGTCTACAATATTTAGCATTTATTGAAAGTTCAATTGTAGCTTGTATTATTTTAACGTTTTCCTAAACCTTGGCTCTTACCAATTCAACTTAATTTCATATAAGTTTTTGCACTTAAATAAGTTGCTAAAATACTATAAACAATTAATCATAGGTAGGTGGTCTCCTATATATCACAATAATTAATCATTGGAAGTAAATGTTTTGGTACATTGCTAAAAAATTTGGATGATTGATTGTAAGATATGGCTACAATTAATTATTTTGTGGTTGTAGTCTTGGCTGACCAAACTTGCCTCCTCAGCCAACTTAGCACAACATTTACAATCAGCTATAGTAATTACTATCAGTGTTTTGGGAAAGCTAGATTTGGCTAGATTAGATTCTGACAATATTATGTGGATATAGTATTACAACTACAATATGCACTCAAAACTATTGAATTGCATCTTATCTTTCAGTGGTTTCTGTTATAAAGAATTCATTAATTACTAGACTCAGTCTTTCATTATCCCTTCCTCTATATCTTATATAATACACGTTCATTAAATAAATTAAAACAATAATTACATAATCAATTATTAGTTTAAAATTTTAACATTGATTTACATTTTGTTACACATTTCTTGAACATTTTGGGATTTGAAATTATGGGAATGAACATTATAGGAGTTGATATATTGTGTACCAAACTTATTTTGAATACATAATACAGCATATGCAGTGATGTCATTGACATATATACTATCTATGCTAACTGGGTAATTCCTTGTAGTAATTTAGTTAGTTTTAGTGTTGGTTTAACTAGAAAAGACTTTGGTTACATTTTTTGGGAGACCAAACCTTTATTTATAATATTTATAGTTTTTCTTAACCTCCAAATGGTGGATAGCAACTAATGCAATTAACTGAAATTAATTGATTTTAATCGTTCACAGGTTAAGAGGTCTACTGAGATAGGGTCCCTTCAAATGCTTCTAAATTTGATTGAATTTCTAAACAATTTTTTAATTTTTATGTGGTCTGAATCTAAATTATGAAGTTACTCATGTTATCAAATTCAAGTAGTTAGTTTTGTTTTTTTAAATCAATTTTTAGAAAAGAGAAATGAAAAGGTAACAGAAACAAACAAACACGCAGTATACAAAAACAAACAAACAAACAACATTATATTAATTCTTTGTAACTTGAACAATAAAGGTTTATACCTGAAAAAACGTATCATTAAATTGATTTAGTAATAAGATTAGATGTAATCTCACAAATAAAATAATATCTCGTTGTACTAATAACATTATATGTTTTCGTATCATAAACTCAAATGTTTGTTGAAGTAATAAAATGTGATGTTCCAGTGTGTAGAATTCTATAATATTGTCGCACAAACCAATTCAAATGTTGTCATTAACCAATAAAGATTTTCATTTGATTTCTGCTTTGTATCATACTTGTTGTCTTCTTGTTTGCTCCATTATATCTCATTTGTTGTATCTCATTGTTTCAAGATGGTCTTTTGAAATCTCTTTTCCATTAACCTAAGAGACAAATAAAAAAACTATTAATATTAATATTATTAATATTACTGTAATTACTTTTGACTTGCATTGATAACAATGAGTATGAGCTGGAAAAATATTCGTCTGTTTTTGACAAACAACTTGCTTTTCCTTCTTTTCAGGCATTTTCTTCTCTTTTTATTTCTTTAGACTTAGCATCATTGAGAAATAGAATCATGAAAACAGACAATGAGTAAAACTGCCAACCAGTTTGTTTGCCATAGTTGTTTTTACTTCGTCTAATATCTACGTTAGGAATCATGTGTTATGCACATGACAACTCTCGGTAATCATATCTGATCAATGCATTCCGTTCAAATGACATAGTGTTATTCAATATGCTAAGATATATTACAAAGTTAATTAAGTCATTGTTAGTGATCACTCCCTAATTAGTACACCTATATCTGTTTTATGGTATTGATTTAAAAGCATGTATCTCACTTACAATGGATCTGATTAATCCTCCTAATAATGAAATAGATGAGTCATGAAAGGACCTTTTGACTATAAGAGCTTAGTCCTTTATAATGCTAGCTAAGCTAATCACATTCCCAATATGATATATCATATGAAAGGTTGGACTGACATTGTATTCTTTATTCATTATATGTCAACTGTAATGAACTATGAATATTGGTACATTTCAGATATTTAGTTTGATGTGATATTATCTTATCTCTGCAATCACTTTTAATGAGTGTAATAATCAATCTTGAATTAATGACAGTCAATAAATTATTTTTTTGAAAAACAAATCAAGTAAATTTAAGTATTACATACAAGAATATATGATAGAAAGTATTTGTTATCTATTATGCATTAGGACGAATGATAAAATTAAAATAATGATAGTCCTCAAATCAAGATAAAATAATTGTATCATAAGGTATAAACCATAATATATCATGATTTCTATTAATAATTTTGAGCCTTTCCTCTGTGTTTTTTTGGTCTTTCTTTAGCATATATGAAGTGTTGTTGAACCAATTTTGTTGTTTCATGAAGTGACCAAATCCTGCTTTCCTCTTCTTTTTCCATTAACCTAAGGAACAATAAACTTTCAATAACAAAACTATCAATAATTACTGTATTATAATTTGTAATTTATGAGGTGGTGAGGAAAGATGCTCATCTCTTGTTAAATATATTTCTACTTTGTGCTTTCTTCTTGATCTACTCCTTTCCTGTAGTTCATTAGACTCAGCATCATTGAGAAGGAGAATGACCAAACAGATCACAAGTGTAATCCAAACTAATTTTTACCATAGTTGAAAAATAGATAAGCATTTTTCTGCCTCATGCTCATCATCATCAATGCAAGTCAGAAGTAATTACAGTAATATTAATAATATTAATATTATAGCCATTAACAGCTTATCCTTCTATAATCCTAGCTGAGCTAATCTCATTCCCAGTATGATATATCATATCAAAGGTTGGGTTGACGTTGTATTCTTTATTCATTATATGTCAACTGTAATGAACAATGTCATATTAAGTTTATTGTAACAATGACCTGCGGTGTTATCTCTAATGATGAAATAATAATATATATGATGCAATACATATACTACAAGGTTAATTTAATACACTTGTACAGTTGATTTGATCATTTTCCTACACTTGTATCAGTTGATTTAAGCATTGTAACTCACTCATACTCCCAGTATGACATATGATATCAAGACTGTATAATATATATTACATCATTTTGAACAGAATTGCATTGATCAGTAATATGAATGGAATGCCTGTTTAGTTTTCGAATGTGCACATTCATAATTTCTATATAGACACTAACAAAGTCATAACAACAACTATGACAAGTAAATTTTTGCTTATGGTCCTGTTTTGCTGATTTTACTCAATTTTGGATCATTACTACTAATAAATATGGTATGTTCAGATATTTCTGTTTGTTGTGATATTGACCTGACTCTAATCTCTATAATCAAACTGATAATCTTAACAAGTATAATAGTCAATGTTTGAATTGATAATAGTCAATTAAATCAATTTTTAAAAAGGAATGGACAAGTTAGCCAAAAGTTTTAATTAAATGTATGATAGAAGTAGTTTATTACTAATTGCCATTAGGAAAGTTGATAAAATTAAACAAATGATAGTTTCCAAATCAAGATGAAATAATTTTATCATAAGTATATACACTATGATTCCTATTAATAATTTTGAACCTTTCTTTTGTGATTTGGTCTTTCTTTTATATGAAGTGTTGTTAAACATCATCTGCTGTTTCATACTGAATCCTGCTTTCCTCTTTCTTTTTCCATTAACCTAAGAAACAATAAACCTTTCAGTATCAAAACTATCAATAATTACTGGAGGAAAGCTATATCTTTCTAGATTAGATTCTGGTAATATTATTATATATATAAGTATATATATAATATTATCATAACAATATGTACTCAAGACTAATGAATTGATTCTTATCCTTCCAGTGGTTTCTATTCTAAAGAATTTGGTAATTACTAGGCTAGTCTTTGTAAAACTACTCTATCTCTTGTATAATGTATATTCATTGAATAAGTTAAAACAATAGTTATATAATTTACCATTAATCATTAAACTATTGATTTACATTTACTTTACATTGGATTACGCATTAGAAGAATTGACAAAATTAAACATATGGTAGCATCTGAATCAACATGTAATAATTTTGTCAAATTAAGTATTAACAGCCAATATATATTTCTTCTACTAACAATTTCGATTCTTTCTGCTGTATTTTAGCTAAACGTGATGTGTTCTTGAACAATATTTTGTTGTTCTGTAAAGTTACCAAATGTGGCATTCTTTTTTTTTCATTAATCTAAGAACAATAAAAAGTTTAATAATAAATGCTATCAATATTATAATATGCATTATATTTTGTTATGTATTGAGGATATGGAAAGATCTTCATCTTTTGTTGAACATATCTCTCTTTCATACTCAACTTCCTGATCTCACTTCTTTACTGTCTTTCTTTAGACTTCCATCAACATAAAGTAGAATACCACAATAAACACAAAAACTAAATACTGTATACTTGCCATAGTTACTTCTGTAATAAGAGTTTGTTTATATTCTCCACTATATATTTAAAATAATGCTGATGTTCCATTGCCGACATGACATAATTTAATAAGTTATATCACAAATTGATGACACGGAGTTACTCGATATGCTTGATTATATATTATGTTATTATACGTGGATTATTGTCTAAATTATTTTCTCTCTCTCTCTCTCTCTCTCTCTCTCTCCTCATCTCCAGTTACAGTATCAGTATATTCACTAATTGGAATCTGGTATTGTACATTAGAAAGACATGTCATTTTTGGCCTGTTGTCATTCAGGATGCGGACCAGTCTATAGTTGTAGACCATACACTTTCACTCAATTAATCCTACAGTACATTAGACATACAAACTAATAACTATATATAAATATACTGACATTACTAAATGTAAAATTAATTGTCCTATTGTGAACATTTTGAACTGATAGCCTAATCTCAAATTAGCAGCTCTATTCTTCAAGTAGTGTGGCTGAATATAATCTTCCTCCTACTTTTATTAGATTATGAATATTTGAATAAGATTTGCTCCCAGTCCTCCATGAATATTTGCACTTAGGAGGACTACGTCACAGCTCTCTTTAACATATCTCTTTGCTGCAAGCCAACAATGGTAAATATGTTCTTAGAATTGAAGACACTGTTAAAGTACGAAACATCATATTGATAGTCATATGACTGTGATATCAAATCTGTGACATGTTCCTTGTAGGATAGGAGTGTCAGACTCAATGAAAATATGCAAAGGACATTGACTTTGTTGGATAACCATGTTTGATGAAGGACAGAATATGGGTGGAGCTTTTGGACCTTATGGAGGAGAAATGGAGGAGATAGATAAAAGTAAATGTATTAGTCATAATCTATCATACTTTAATATTATAGTCTCAAAGATCACATATTTATCAACAATATGCTAAAGATTAATTAAGGTAAACAAATAGTCATGTTATTAACTAGTTTATTACTATTAGTTTTTATAGAGGAATACAGCCATATCATTGGTTCTGTAGTAAAAGAAAGATTGAAATCATTGAGACCAAAGGGGTGGAGCAGTAGGTGGGAGTGGTTTATATGATGGACTATGTCATCAATTGTAATCCAAACTAATTTACCATAGTTAATCTAGTTGTCGTCCCCCCTTGCTTTGTCTATATTAGTGGGAGTTTTAAGTAACACTGACACGTTGACATGTCGTGTTTCAATAAGCTAATTGCAACTGTAGGACGTTGGCATCACTTGATATGCTTGAGTATAATTACATCATTATACTACTGTACTCTAATAATAATTGCATGTTAGTAGAAGATATTGTCTAAAATATTCTTCTCTCTCTCTCTCTCTCTCTCATCATACATATCAGTCTACCAAATGACTTTTCTCAGCAAGCATATTGTACATTAGAGAAGGCATGTTTGTTTTTGCCTGTTGCCATTCTGGATTGGCCAGTCCATTACATGTAAACATGCATCTTCACTCAAATGATACTACAGTACATTAAATAAAATATACTTTTGAGGACTGTAGTATATTATTCCATAACAATATTTGAGTCTTTCTAAATTTTTCATTTCAGATACACCACTTTTTACTAATGATGTGTATATATAATATTATTATGTTTGGACTTAAAATCCGAGTTTTATAAAGTATTGTTATAATTGGTAAATTTACTAACACTACTTCAATATCAGGTCATTCACTGATTATCTACTTCAAATATTAGTTACAGATTCTACTGATTTGAAAGTTGAAACCTATGAAGGAATGATAGATACATGTGACAAGGATGGAGAATGGGATAGCTAAACCCAAATTAGGAGCTGAGCTTTGCAATTCTTCAAGTAGGTGTGGCTGAAGTACAATCTACCTCCTACTTTCATTAGATATGAACGTTCGAGTAAGATTTGCTCCCAGTCCCACTGGATATTTGCACTTAGGGGGGACTACGTACTGCTCTCTTTAACTATCTCTTTGCTGCAAGCAAAAATGGCAAGCATATTCTTAGAATTGAAGACACTGATAAAAAGTATGAAACATCACATGATAGTCATATGACTGTGATCTCAAATCATGTGACATATTCCTTGTAGGATAGGGAAGTGTCAGACTCAATTGAAAATATGCAAAGGACATTTGATTGGTTGGGTATCCATTTTGATGAAGGACAGAATATGGGTGGAGCTTTTGGACCTTACATTCAGGTTGGATAGATGATAGATGGATGGACAGACAAATGGAAAAGATAGATAAAAAGTAAATGTATTAGTCATAATTATCATATTCTAATCTTTATAGTCTCAAAGATCATGTCTTTATCAACAAATATGCTAAAGAATTAATCAAGGTAACAATAGTCATTGTATTTAACTAGTTTAATTACTATTAGTTTTATAGAGGAATGCAGCATATCATTGTTTCTGTAGTAAAGAAAGATTAGAATCATTGAGACAAGGGGTGGAGCAGTAGATGGGAGTGGTGGATATGATGGACTATGTCGTCAATTGTCTCAACGACAGATTAATGAGAAATTACAGATGGGATTATCCCATGTTATCAGATTAAAGGTACTTTGAGTTTGAGAAAGGTGAATAAAGATAATGATAAATTTAAAATAAAAAATAGAATATAAGTATTGGCTAAACAGCTACCATAGACTTATAAATTATATTATGTTAATTTTCTTTATTCTACTAGGTTCCCACAGAGGGTGTGACTACTGTACAAGATGTAGTATATGGTACTGTAAATTTTACTAATAATCAAAATTGATGACCAAGTTAGTATATGTAGTTAATACAGTTATTAATTCACACTATATTACTATATAGGTATTATTAAAAGCTAATGGATTACCTACTTATCATTTAGCTAATGTAATAGATGATCATTTAATGGAAGTGTCACATGTTCTCGTGGAGAGGTCAGTGATAGTATTATTGTGACAAGTATCACTACATCAAAAATATATATTTTTCATAAGACCATTTATTTACTGATATACTCTTTTCTTTAACAAATATTAACCTGATGTCTTTTAAAGAGGATCTATATTGCTTTTTTTGTCTGTGTTTTCTAGGAATGGCTAAGTTCAACTGGTAAACACATTTTGCTATATAAAGCCTTTAACTGGACACAACCTGTCTTTGTCCATCTTCCTCTATTAATGTCAAGGTATGATAAAAGGAAGTCCTAGTTTATAGTAATTGTGTTCAGAAGAAATTTTCTGCTAAGCATACAGATCACTAGAAGTACATGTGTATTAATTTTATTGTGTATCTGTATGTACAATATTCTATATGGCAGAAATGTGATTAACTAAAGTATATTTGAATATTGTTTAATTCAATTTGACTTACTCCAAAGTTTCTTAATTAATGTTGGTATCAATGTGTTTGTGTAAATATTCATCATGTGACTATCCTTTCTTTTAACAGTTCTGGTGGTAAACTATCAAAGAGAAAACAAGATGTATTTGTACATAGTTACAGAGTAAGTAATATCTCTATTATTCTTCACAGAAAAAACTATAATATTATCAATTTCTAAGACCACTACTTGTATTGCAATAAATATGCTAATAGCAATAATAATGCAGTCATATCAGTAACAGGATTGGAATCAATTACATAAAAATGATTTACTATTTGATATATTGGCCATAATAGATTCTAATATGGGTTCTAATTTGATTTTTAATCCATATATGGCTATCTACTAGATAGTTAATATATACAGGTATATTAAATGTATAAGCAGTATATCTGATGGTGTTTCTTAGTAATCATTTGCATATATAACTGATATTAGTGTGTCACTAGTTTATGTATACACATCTCTAGTAAATCAATATGTTTTCCCAAACTCAGTATATATACTCAATAACCTGCTAATATACAGTACAATATACAGAGTCATACTTAATGTATGGATACTTATTTTATAATAAAGTCATATATTAAAATGACAAATCATTTTAGCAGTGTATTTTCTTTTTATTGACTCAGATATTTCCAGCCAATACATTAGTAAGACACTATATAATTGATTTTATTTGTTATGTTAGGAAAGAGGTTTTCTACCAGAAGCTTTGTTAAATTTTGTTGCTCTTTGGGTTGGAATCCAAAGACAGAGAAAGAAATATTTACTATTGAAGAACTAGTTGATAGTTTTAGTCTTGAAGGTCTAAACAAGTGAGTACCAAACTTTCATAGTAAAAGTGACATAAGAAATACCTTATATACCATCCATTACATAATCAATAAAATGATGTCATTTTTGTTTATTTCACTTTCATTTTGTAGATCACCAGCTGTTGTTGATGAACATAAATTAATGTGGATTAATTCACAACATTTTACTATGCATTGCCAGCACTCTGATAAAATGACAAAGTTTGTGAACCAACTCAGACAATGTTTATTAGAAAATCAAGATTTCAGGTAAAACTCAGCCAAAACTAATATTAAAATGTTCTTTTGCCTTATATTAAAATTATAAGGACTATTTTTAGTCTAATGGGTCAAGTACTCAAAGATTAAACAAGTATTTCAAGTACTTTTATCAAATTAATATTTGGTGCTGGAGTAGTAGCTTTACAAACATATGAACTGAAATACTTGGATGGCATTAATCTATGTGCAACAATGATAAATAATTTGTTAATGAATAGATTGCCTGCACTATAAAATTTAATATGTTATGTTATAATTTATACTATATTCATTTTATTTCACCAAACAAAAATATATTAACGCCAAACGTTTCAATAGTCAGAGCGACTATCTTCGTCAGTGGCTTAAATAATAAAAGTAAAAGCCACTGACGAAAGATAGTCGCTCTGACTATTGAAACGTTTGGCGTTAATATATTTTTTGTTGGTGAAATAAAATGAATATTGAAAACCACTAATCTACCCAAACACCCAGGTCTTTTTCTCTCTAATTTATACTAGCTTACGTGTCTAAATTACTATGGAATACTCACTGTATAATTTGTTGCTATGTAATAGTACAACATGACAATAAATTAGACAGTGAGTAATTTACAAGAAGTCTATATTTCATAGTAAGCCATCTATGTATGCTACAAATCAGTTGTTAAAAAGGACACATTAATGTTTACAGTGTGGAGTTTCTATATGTGGGTGACTTATTTGCCAAGTCAAAAAATACATCATTATAAATTAATTTGTTTTGTATAGACTAACTGCTGATGATGCTACTATGACTACAGATTATTTATCAAGAGTTATTCATATTATTCAAGTGAGATTATTCAGATATTAATAACAATCTAAACATTTTTGTTTGTTCAAAACTATTTTTAAACAATTAATGTATAACTATACCTAGTGTCATTTTAACCATTATAAACATCCTTGACTCTAGACATTGCAATATATTGTTTCCATAATGACCTGACCATGGGAATGAAGTTATAAGGAGTGAGCCTTAGTGAAGTGTCTCCCTTTGTTGTATACTTTATATAGAGATTCAGATTAGGCTAATACTAGCAGGAAATTTATTGTTACACTATTACAATTACAAAGATGAAGACACTTCGCAGTTGTATTAATTCCTTATTTAGGAAAGGACATGTCTCATTCCCAGTATTCCAGACCAAGCACCATATTTCTGGTGTGAGCCTGAATTATGGACTGATAGACTACCTCAATTATCTAATCAGGTATTTTATTATTTTTACTTGTACAAATCATAAAAGAGGGAAAAATGAGAAATAAACAGTTTATGAAATCAGTTAATTATTTTGTAAGAGTTTGTCACTGCGCCACTGGGAGTATTTCCCAAAAAAAGTCAGCAATATAATCAACTGCCATCCCTTAATAAAGTTAGAGGACATTGTATACCAAGAAGACTTATCTTTTTGTTTTTTGATCTTTTTTGTTTCTTCTTAGTATTACTTTTTTCTTTAGCTCCACGTGAGTTTTTGTATGTTGCTTGGTCATTACCAAATTGACCTTTCACATTCTTTTTCTAAAAGTACATACTTTTAAAAAAAAATCAATTATAAAAGAATAATATTACTTTGTTCCCATGGTGATGAGTATTAACTCAGAGTTTCTTCTCTGTTGTTTGTTTTTGTAACATTCTTCGATTTTTTACACTCTGAATTATCAATTAATAGAATCACCAAACAAATCACAAAACATGAGCAAAACAAGTTTACTTGCCATAGTTACTGTTGTTTAGTATTTCTTGCAAGTTAATATATAGAGAAACAAGTTAATCATATTCATAGATGTTGCATCACAGCTGATGTTGCATTTTTCTGTTTAAATAATGTGGCATTAATTTGGAAGTTTGAGTATCAAAATTTGATGACATCATTAAGACTTTGTTATGCCTGTATTAACTAGAGGTAATCACTGAACCAAATATTAATAATGTCTACTAAATTTAGCATTTTTAAAATGTTCAAATTTAGATTGTAGTAGTTTTAATAATTTCTCAAGTCTTATCCAATTCAACTTAATTTCATGTGGTGAAATTTAAATTTTAGCACTTATAAATTTTACTATGGTTGCCAAAATCTTACAAACAATTAATCAAGTGAGGTCTCTATATTTGAATACTTAACCATGAAAAGTACTTAACTTGTTGATTAAATGTTTTGGTAAAAAAATCACTAAGTTATATAGCTACATCTGTTTGTGAAGACGCATTCATTAAGTTATTTGTGGCCAAGATCCATCATTCTATTTGCACCACTAATACAGTTATCTCCCAAAAGACTGTAGTTTAGTACCTCCAGCTTTAACGAAGTCTCCAACAGTATGGCCACTGACACCCCTTGTATCAGTAGACTAAGGGGAAAAATATAAATAATGACTTTGAAAATGAAAATAATGACTTCTTACACTAACCGTCCATTTGTTGGACATGTGTTGAGCATCAGTCACAACAGTTTGACTGGATTTTCCAAAGCCTGGACCTTTATGAAACTAAATACTGGCTTCCACTCTCAGTAGTGATCCTAATAAATGAATCAGACCCTAACAATCATTACCACAGTATTTTCATCACCTCACTCCTTGATGAGGGACAGGTAGGCCTTTACCAGAACTGTCCATGGGTCATTGTACACGTTCTGCACTTACACCCGCTCATTGTATAATCCAGTCAGTCCACTTTTTGTTTGAATATCTTAAATAAATTAGAAAGACTACCTCCAAATACAAAAACATTAGCTTACCTCTTGCCATTATTAATAGCTATTGTGACGAATATGATGTGAGAGTTATACTTAAATAAATGCACTCTCATTAATTGTATTCATTAGCTGCTGACTCTGCATATCCTCTCATTAATTATATTCATTAGCTGCTGACTCTGCATTCTTAGAAATGATGAGTCATGATTGTACCTTAATCATTGAATATAGTTGTTAGGTATTATTACTACATAAAGTTAAGTAAATTGTTTTGTTAATGGACTACTGGATGTAGTGGATGTCAGTGTACATCAGTATAACACAGTATACTCATTAGGTACAAGTTCATTACTAAACTATATCTTATATCTATAAAAACAATTTATGATATAGTTACTAACTACAATGTACAAGTATAATACACATGTACTTGCTTGGTTTATAGTTGCTGTTCTGGAACAGATAGCATGTGCTGTGGAGAATTGTAAAGACTTCAATGGCCAAGAACTCTCTTCACTTCTAAAAGACCTATCTAATGAACAGGGTTTTCCTCATGGAAAAGTAATGGCATTATGTCGATATGCTATTACAGGTGGCATAGTAAGTTTATTTCATAGATACTAATAATAATTAAATATAATTATGTTAACATTACTTATTAATCAAAATGTTTTACTTTGAACCTTCTCTTATACAGCCTGGACCTAGTATTCCAGCCATCATGGAGATATTAGGTAAAATCCCTGTTCTTCAACGACTATACAGAACTATTGAAGCAATTACTGACTAATCAAAGCAATTTAATTCATTACATTATGGATAAAACAATGTATCACATGTATTTAAATTGATAATATTCCTTAATTATGGTTGATTGGTAATAAGTAGTTATGGAAGTGTGGAAGGAAATAATAAATATGATAATAGCATTATGGTTAGTTAAAAGAACATTAATGATTGGTCTATTATTGATTTGTTTTAGACATTTAGAGAAGACACATCAATCCTTATATAGTAGATGGTTAATTAAAGTAGATGGTTAATTGATGTGTCTTAATTGTTGATGTGTCAATCACTCTATATGCAGCATTTTCATTTCATTTTGATACTAGAACAGTTATGAGCTCAAGTTAACAATGTAATGGCTTAAAATTAGTTTTGTAAGCTAGATTTATTGCTATCTATTTTGTCAATAAAATATTTTGTTATAAAATCATTATTAATCATTTTTTTATAACAAAACAATTGATTTGTTGTCAGTGTTATTATGTCAGTGAGTTAAATAACACAGAGTTCTAATTTTTTGATAAAAAATATGATATCTCTGAATCAATCACTGAATTATTTCATGTAAAATTGATTTAAGACACTACATACTCTTGTGCATTAACATAAATTGATTGGAACATTGGGTATATGATATTTCAAGTATATATATATATATATATATATATATATATATATATATATATATATATATAGGTTGGTTCCATGTTCACATGTGCAGTTTGATAATTACTTGGAACACCTGGTCCTTGAGCTCCATTTTCACTTGATGTTGGTATGTAGGAAGTGTTCACACACCCATATGATGTAAAGATGATATAAAATGTGAAATTTGTGATCTAAATGATGCAGACAATGTACCTACATATCTTCTTTAGTTTTTATTATGTTATTTCCTTTGTCAGTAGTTACTAAGTGTATTTAGTTGTCTGATGACAGATTGAGATAGTCCAAGTAATTATACAATAATGATTTATGCCTCTTGTATTATAAAGTTACTAGGTGAATGGAAACATTGACATTGAACATCTCGAGTCCAAGAGTCGAGAGCTATCAATCAGAGGCTGCACTTATTGTTAAAAGAAGTCACTAATACATGTACCTGTATTAATACCATATTTTAAGGTACAGTGAGTATATTGAACCTGAAGAGTATCCAGTAGAAGTGCATGTTGTCTATTAGTTTACAAGATGAGAGCTATAATGTATTAAGTAATTTAATAACAAAAGTGGTTTCTTAAGAAGACAAAGATATAGAAAAAGAAAGAAATACAAAAAGAAAAGAGAAAGTAGAGTAACAAGAGGAGGAAGACCAAAAGGAGGTACTCTTGTGTAACAAACTGCCAAAGATCAGGAAATTGTCCCTTCACAAGATCAGTATACAATTGAGAAATTAATATCAGAAGTAAATGATCTTATACCTACTGAGAGAGATAAAATGAAGCCTCGCCTCTTTTCTTATCTCTACCTCCAGAATGGAGTTGACCCTTGTCCCTCATTGTGACTGATAATATAGATTTATTATATCCAAAACCAGGGAATCCTGGAGCCTAAGTGGTGGAGGCCCCAGTGCATGGGTGTGAGTCAGGAGGGACACAGGTTTTTTTGTCATAGAGAACATTTGGGTTATAATCAGACATGGGGCAAGCATTTACTGAAGTGCTTGAAGCACAACTTAAAGCATTCATAAAAGAGCTTAAGCACAAGCACAAGCATTTATGCTTCTAAAAAATAAGTGCTTGAAGCACAAATTCAAGCACTTAAAAATGCTTGAAGCACAAGCACAAGCATTTTTGACAAAAAATGTCCTTCAAATAAACAATTCTTTTATCTAAGTCAACTTTTAAAATACTTCTTGTTAGATCGTATAAACATTAGTTATAGAATATAGTATCTACCAGTCGGCATCTCTCTGGCCTAAAGATCTTGTTTGCCACACTAAACAGCTGCTCTACTACATAAAAAGATACAGGAACTCCCAACACAGTTGTAGTTATATTTGCTAATGATGGATAAACAGACTAATAGCAAAAGAGTGCTAAGTGCACAAAGAACTTGCAGCCTTTGTGCTTAAAAGTGCTTATAAAGTGCTTTAAAGCACTAATGCTATAAAGTGCTTAAGCACAAGCACAAGCATAAATGCTTATATATAATAAATGCTTGAAAGCACCTCCAAGCATTCCAAAAAATGTGCTTAAAGTGCTTTCAAGCACAAGCACTCAAGTGCTTGCCCCATGTCTGGTTATAATTAAGGTGTATGGTATATACAAAATATGCAATTGGTATTTGTTCTCTAAAAGATGGCAGCCCTGCAGAAGTACCCATCCAACAGGTGTAGTTATCTTGAAGAGATGAGGTAGTCTAGCCAAATCCTAGTGTTCTTAGGACTAAATTTGCACCACTAAAGCAGTTTGCTAAACTGAGCATGTTCAGTTCATTGAGGTTATTAAAGATAATCATTTATGATAAGATCCTAAGAAAATTAGACTGATAGTGACCACCAAACACATTCTATCTTATAGTGCATTGCCTTTCTGTGTACATTTGCAACAATCCATGCATCTAACATGTATATATGCCTACATATCATGTATAACTAACCAATTAAAATTAGTACTGGAGATTCAGCCATGTTTCCATCAATACAATCTTGAACACTGATTCTGTTATGAGTTTCTACTCATTTAGATTTGTATATGCGTTTAATGAAACGTTATGCAAACAAATGTTAACTACCATGATTATAAATAATTAAAATAATTGTGTGTCATTTACAGGCTGGTCAGTGTTCAATCCTTCATGCAATCAATAACCATTCATATGACATTAACATTGAGTAGTCATAAATACTAATAAAACACAAAGTACTTTGATTTTTTCACTGTATGGGCTTCTGATCATGTGTGTCACAGCCCGGATGTAACAATTTGTATGTGTCACCCTTACCAGTTGTTAGATCCAAGGAAATGCTTAGAGGACTATTTTGGAATGAAGATTGGAAAATCATTCCTAACTCATGAAAATAGGACTAGTGTCAGACTGATAGTTAATATCCCTTGTAGGATATGCTCTAGGGAAGGAGCCTATACACCATGTATAAACTGCTAGAACAGTCTCTTTGTCATGGAACCCTCCCAATTAACTAGGAAAGATTAACAAAAAACAATTTATTTAATAAGTCTCCCATGAATGGTGAAAAAGGTGAGCTGTCTCTTCATCCATCCATCCACTTCTCATCCATTCTTTAGTAATCCAGTTGTTATTCTTCTCTTTCTCCCTCTATGTTCTCAACTTGTGGACTGACTGGACTCTTGGGAACTCTCTATCTTCTCTTTCTTACAATTGCTGGATTGGAGACCTTCACTAGACTTCGTGGGGGGCTCTTCAACTACAAAGACTACTAATAGAAGCTAATAGACAGTTTTATCTTGAGAAATCTAACAAATGACTTGTATGCTAATTGTATCAGGTAATATTCAATAATATTTATTATTGTATGTAACTACATTTTGATTTTCAGTTATTGTTGTTACAATTGTTTGGAAACATGGGGAACTTTTAAAGTGACACAACACATATCTATGTAAAAATAAAATTTGTAGTCATAGTGGTATTACCCTATAATAACAAAGTACATTTGGTATGTACGTAAGGGAGTTGAGTACATGCCAATAAAAAGGGCAGCAAAATGTTGCCCTTAGTTTTCAACACTCCAGTATTACTTTAGGTCTTTCTGAAGTCTTGAAATTTGGTAAGTACTGTCTAAACTTGTTATTTTATTAGAGTTTTGTTATTGCATACCAAAGTACTACAAGTTGAAAATCTGCGTAACAATCTGTTCATTGGAGAGCATTATAGAACTTTT
Organism: Gigantopelta aegis; assembly: GCF_016097555.1. Taxonomy (NCBI): domain Eukaryota; kingdom Metazoa; phylum Mollusca; class Gastropoda; order Neomphalida; family Peltospiridae; genus Gigantopelta; species Gigantopelta aegis. The sequence continues at coordinate 78,529 of NW_024532837.1, forward strand.
AGCATTTTATTTTAATGTTCTATTTTAAAGTCCTCATTTTAATATGATGTAATCTTTGTTTGTGACTTACTCTACTCTTTAATACAAACATTTTCTTTTCATTTTAACATGTTATGTGTTGTATCAAAGAAATGTTTACTTATCTCATAGTGCTATGGCTAGTTACTTTTTTATGGGAGTTAATCCTTTGAAATTGATCTGGGATGGCTTGAGATTGATACCATCTTTTGCCACAAACATTAATTATCAGCATGACAAAGTTAGCCAGCCAGACAAATTGTTATTTACTTAATTTAATACAGAAAATAATGATACTCCTCAGGTATTTATAATGATCTATAGCTTCTGTTTTCTCTTATAGGAAGCAACAAGTAGACAAGTCTCATTCTCAGTATTCTAAACCAAGCATAATATTCTCATCTGAGCTTTGGGTTATATAACTCAAACTATAAGCATATATGCTTATAGTCTCTGTAATGATTCTTATGATCAATAACTCCAGCTCTGAAGAAATACCAAAAAGTAAGTCTAGTAAGCTCAGAAAGAAATATCCTAAAAAGGAAGATATTCAATGGAAGATGAGTGGTTTTGAGATTAATGTTAATCAGTAAACCACTTTAATTGCCGTTGTTTTTGTTGTTTCTTAAACTTGTCTAGTGTCTACTGAAACTAGCTATTTATATATACTCAACAAGACAAAATTTTATTCATTGTTATTGCATTACAGCTAGTAATGGTATGTAATACTTTCACTTTTTAAAAAAGTCGTTAGTGTCAACTATTTAGTGTCGGATATTTCAATTAATTAACATGTATGTATAGTAGCTGGAAATACATTTTCTAATATGTAATCAAGGATAACATTTTAACAAACTTTGGAAAAAACACAACATGTTGACTTTAATTTTACACTATATTTTCATTGTTAAAAGAATAAATGAGGAATTACATTAGCTCTATATTTATAAAAGATAATTGAACTAAGTTAGAAGTATTTTGCTTAATGTAGAAAGTTGCATCAGTCCTTGCAGTCTTTACCACTCAATTTCATCATCTCATTAGCTGCATGTAAGCAGTTGTCTTTGAAAAGATTGTACTCACTCCCACCAGCTTTAACAAAGTCACCCACAGTGTGACCTTTAACATCTTTGCATTTTATAACCTATATACGATGTACAAATATGTAAAGATAAACAAACTTATATTTGAAAAAAAATCGTCCTAAATGGTACTGTTGTTGCTGTAAGGGACTGTGTTTTGCCAAGTGTGAAGACCAAAGTGTTAGGAAGGTTATGGTGCCTCTCAAAGTCGCTTTGCATGCAAGTGTCAAACCTCAAGTAGTCACTTCCAATAAGAAGTGCTCGTGGTAGCAGTAATTAAATTCATTTGTTGCAACAAGTGTGTCAGTGGTTACTTTAATTTCATTCAAAAGTCCCATACTACAATGGATGGATATAGAAGATTATAATTGAAAAATCATTCTACAATTGTTTTGAAAGACTCTGACTATACAACAAATTATTGGCTCGAACTATACAAAGGTTGTATAACAAGTAACAGTGTCTAAGGAAGACTAGAGCTGTACAATGCTAGTAAGAGATTGAACCAGGCGCGATTAGTCACGCCCATTGCGTAGCACTCGCGGTTAGGTTTAATGGTTTGCTATATGCGTCGGCGGTTATTGCTTGAAGTTTAATTTCATCGTCACTTTGATCATTGCATCCAACAATACAACAAAAAGATGAAAACAAAAATACATGTCACTATATATACCACACACATAACACATGGTCCAAAACGATTATTGGACTGCTTCAGTGGCACGCACAGTGTGCCAGGAGGAAAAATGATATATATATATATATATTATATATATATATATATATATATATATATATATATATATATATATATATATATATATATATATATATATATATATATATATATATATATATATATTTATATATATATATATATATATATATATAATTGTAAATATCTAAGATTATTTTGATAGTACTGCTGTTGCTGTAAGGGACTGGATTATTGCTAACTTTGAAGGCTGGAGAGTTGGCAGATGCTACAGAACTGCTCAAAGATTTTTTCTCAATCAGAAGCCTCGATTTGTCACAAGCATTCACAGTAAAAGCAATAACATTCATTTGTTGCTATGCGCATCGGCGGTTACTGCATGCAAAAGTCCCATACAAATACATGCAATAAAATGAAAACAATTGCATACAAAACACGTTGTCCAAAGGACCGCCTGGCAAATGCAGTGTGCCATACAAAAGAATCACTTAATTTAGTTAATAGTAGGATTAAGTTACCTTCCATTTTTTTGACATGTTGCTAACATCAGTTACAACTGTTTTGTTGGCTGATTTGCTAAACATTTTACCCTTGTGAACTAAATACTCTTTAGAATTTACAGTAGTAATTCTGTGAAATTTAAGACAACAAATTTATTATTACTAATGGTATAGTCTGTCTGACCTTACTCCTCGATGTGGTAGAAACCAAAAAAATGGACGTTGAACAAGTTCTACTTTAACTACTTTCGTATTATAAAGTTCTGTGAGTCCACTTTTTTGTTTTGATATCTTCAGAGTTTGAATCAGCAATCAGAGTCACCAAAAATACAATAAGAATAAGCCAAACCAATTTGTTTGCCATTGTTGTAGAGTAGTTTAGTCTGTGTAATACAATACTTAAATAGTTATTATCTTTATTATTACTTGCGTGGACATATCTGCACGTGACGTATATCGTGTTACAGTTCAATAATGCATACAACTGAAATACTGCACGGGTGGGGTCTCAAAACAATTCTATCATCAATTCTTTTCTCTGTTTCAAAGCTGACATGTGATTATTGAGGCACAGGTGCTGGAGACAGGTCTCTAATAGTAATAGGATGATAAAAGCTGTGCCAAAAAAATAACAATAAATTGGATAATATGCTGTTTAATTTGATCTTAATTCCTTCTAGCAGAGATTTCCAGTTGTATAATTTTTATGGCTTTAGTTTCATAATGCATTTTCAAGTACTCACTATGGAATTGCACAAGTCATGTAGCTCAACAAACAACTTCCTAAAAAGGACAAATGAGTTGTATCTAGAGTATTTCATAGTGACAGGCCTCACAAGTCATGTAGCTCAACAAACAACTTCCTAAAAAGGACAATGAGTTGTATCTAGAGTATTTCATAGTGACAGGCTTCACAGGTCATGTAGTTCAACATGTTCTATTGTAAATTTCTAATCAAATGATCTTTTAAATATATTTTTATATGAAGGATGCATGCACAATGAAGAAGCAATCTGTAAAAAAAACATGCAGTGCAATAAACCATTTCCTTCCAATATGTGTAAAAGTTGTCATCATGACTAAATCTTCACTTTTTGGTAGAAAAATTGTTATTAGCAAAACCTTAATAATAATGTACAGAAAATTCAACAATGGTCATTAATTAAATATCTGTTAGGTATTGTATATAACAAAATCGAATAATTAAGCAAATGGTTTTAGTTGAACGAGTTCTACTTTAACTACTTTCGTATTGTAAAGTTTTGTGAGTCCACTTTTTGTTTTGATATCTTCAGAGTTTGAATCAGCAATCAGAGTCACCAAAAATACAATAGGAATAAGCCAAACCAATTTGTTTGCCATTTCTAACTAAGGGACATCGACTAGAAACGCTGGATTGCTACATCCGTTTTTACTGCTGAAGTAGGCGGCTCCTAAATGATTTCTCAGGCCAACGCATGAAATTGAAGGTAAGATTGTAAGAACATCCATGAAAGTTAGAGCAAGGCCGTAGGAAGCAGACAAAAGGTGGCGGGCCGTGAGAAGCTGTGCGGCGCGAAATTGTTTTGGTCTAATTAATATTAATAAGGGTGTGGTTAATAATTAATTATGACTAAAATCACAGTTTGTCTTCTTTCTGTAGATTGTGCTATGTTTATCAATTCAATATCGTCTGTTTCCTCTTTGTACATATTAAGTAGCATACAGTGATTTAATCTTTCTTGAGACATCATTGATCGTAAGTAAGTTTTAATTCTGCATAAAATTGAAAAGGATCTTTCGGACAAAGCATTTGTTGCTGGCATTACCATAATTATTTTTAGTAGAGTGACAACATCGCTATATAGTGACATTTGAGATACAGATAGAGACTTGAAAAAAGCAATGATGTCCTTCAGTCTAACACTCGTTTGGATGATCCTTATCGTTTGTGAAATTCGGCCCAACTGTACAGAAGGAGATGTGTCTTCCAATAATAATTATTATCAATGAATTTAATTAATTCAGTCTGAAAAGTGGTGAGGCTCTGGCCTACCTAGCCCACCCGCTTCCTACGGCCATGTAGAGTAACATTTCATGTGTATTAAAATTGTATTTGGAATTAATAGTTAATATTTTTGAGTTGAGTTGTTTAAGGCTTAGTAGAGGATGCTACTATGATTACAAAGTAACAAGAGACATAATTTATTAATTTTAATTAAGACCTACATAGATAGTACAGTACCATTTCAAATTCTAACATTTTTTAAACGTTTAATATCGGAGATTATTATAAACATTAACTGTTTACTTTAGCATTATATTTTAAAGTTCTCACTACTAAACTATATCTTAAGTCTATAAAAACAATTTATGATATAGTTACTAACTACAATGTTCAAATATATACACATGTACTTGTTTGGTTTATAGTTGCTGTTCAGGAACAGACAGCATGTGCTGTGGAGAACTGTAAAGACTTCAATAGCCAAGAACTTTCTTCACTTCTAAAAGACCTATCTAATGAACAGGGTTTCCCTCATGGAAAAGTAATGGCAATATGTCGATATACTATTACAGGTGGCATAGTAAGTTTATTTCATAGATACTAATAATAATTACATATAGATTAATATTACTTATTAATCAAAATACTTTACTTTGAACCTTCTCTTATACAGCCTGGACCCAATATTCCAGCCCATCATGGAGATATTAGGTAAAATTCCTGTCCTTCAACAACTATACAGAACTATTGAAGCAATTACTGACTAATCAAAGCACTCTAATTCAATGAATCATGTATAAAACAATGCATCACATGTAATTAAATCAAAAATATTCCTTAATTATGGTTGATTGGTAATACGTAGTTATGGAAGTGAGGAAGGAAATAATAAATATGATAATAGCATTGCCAGGCCAATGGTGTCGGTCCCAGCTAGCAATAACAGGGATTCCTGGAGCCTAAGTGGAAGCCCCAATGGGTGAGTCAGGAGGGATTGTTTGGGCAAAACACAAGGTTTTTTATAAATATAAATTTCTATATCTATTTATTTTATAATATCTGTTTGATTATAAATCATTTTAAGAGTATTTAAGGAATATTTAATTAAATAAGACTAGTGAGTCCATAGGTTGTATAGTAAACTGAATGTAATGAGGTATTGTTTGGGCAGATAGACCTCACTAATTAAGGTAATACTGGATTGTTGAAAACTAGGGTAACATTTTTGCTTTCATTATATTGGCATGTACCCAGTTCCCTTATCAATTGTATTTTGTTATTATAGGGTAATACCATTATGACTACAATTTTTTACATAGATATGTGTAGAGTCATTTTAAAAGATCACATGTTTTCCAAACAATTCATTGGAGAGCATTATAGAACTTTTAACATATTATTTTATTATTCTATTTTAAAAGTCCTCGCTTTATTATGATGTAATCTTTGTTTGTGGTTTACTCAATTCTTTAACACAAGCATTTACTTTTCATTATAACATGTTATGTGTTGTATGAAAGAAATGTTTGCTTATCTCATAGTGCTATAGCTTAATATTTCATTCTTAGGAAAAATAGCTATAATCTTGAGAAACTGAGCCTGGGGTAGGATAACGATCAGGTACCTTCTTTGGCCACATACATGAGGTACATTTGTATTAACCAGCCTTGGCAATTGCTATTTTACTTAACTACAGAGAAAGTAATTTACTTCTCAAATATTTATAGTAATTTTATTTTCTACTATAGAGATAAGCAAGTATCATTCTTAGTATTCCAAACCAAACATCATTTTCTGATTTGAACATGAGGATTTAATCTAGATATTTGTTTAATATGTCACCAACTGATATAATTAAAATTTAGAAAAATAAAAGGAATATAATCATAATATAACCAAAACATATATAGTTGATTTAGGGATTACAAATAGACAAAATAGTAATAATTATATATCATTATTTTTTTGCAGTAACAACTGTTATTGTTTTGTGTCTTCTTAATCTTTATTTTCTTTTTGGTTCCAAGTGTGGTGATATCTTTTATTGGTTGTCTGTCAAAATTATGAAAGTGATCTTTTATGTCATTTCTTCCAGTATCCTATGAAACAAATAGAAAAATTCAAGCACATGTACAAAACTACAGGACTGAAATTAATAGCAAAACAAATAATATTACTTTCTCATTTGTCTTGTAATAAGGATGATAAGTATTAATAATCTCTGAACCACTCATCTTCTGTTCCTTTTTAGGATTTCTTGCTGGGCTCAGTTCTTCTTGGTATTTCTTCAGAACTGGAATTATTGATCATAAGAATCACTAAAGAGACTATAAGTGTAACCCAAACTAGTTTTAAATGCCATCACTTTCTTTTTCTTTTGGTCTAGTGTCTACTGAAACTGGTTATTTATATACACAACAACATAATTATATTCATTGTTTATTACATCACAGCTAATGTATATATATATATTGCTATCAATTGAGAACTATTTAATTATCATTGACTGTATTTAATTAATACCATATTATGTATAGTAGATGGAAATATGTGGAATTATTGTCTAATAATATGTGTCAAAGATATTGATTTTTACGAAACTAGAAAAACAATATTTTGACTTAACTTGGCATTAATTGTTAACAGAATCACATTAACTTTGTATTAATAGGAGGTAAATGTACTAAGTTATAAAATAAAAAGGTGTTTCAACTAAATATAGAAAGAGGCATCAACAAATGATCAAACAAATGATTTTAAATGTCTTAATTTTTAAATGAAAACGTTCACTTTTCTTCTTCCAAAACCAAAGCGGCTTGGTTTAGCACTTGGTTTCTTGTTTCCCAAATTAGTCATCCTTTAGCTCCATGTATACAATTGTCTGTCACTACATTGTATTTCTTGCCACCAGCTTTAACAAAGTCACTCACTGTATGACCTTTAACATTCCTGGTTTCTTTAACCTATACAATGCACAAAAACATATATAAGCCAATAAAAACATGAGTGATCAATAAAGGATAGTGTATTATGTTCACGTTAATAAACTTACTTTCCATTTATTTGACATATGGTGAGCATCAGTCACAACTGTTTCACTGGACCTGCCAAGTCTGGACCTTTGTGAACTAAATATTGTTTACCACTTTCAGTAGTAATCCTGTGATAGTTTAAGATAATATTATAATAAATGGTATATTCTGTCTGACCTTGCTCCTTGATGTGGTACAGGTAATTTTTTGCCAGAACTGCTCATTGGTCGTTGAACACGTTCTACTTTGACTACCTTCTCATTGTAAAGATTCTTGAGTCCACTTTTTGTTTTGATATCTTTAGAGCTTGAGTCAGCAATCAGAGTCACCAAAAAGACAACAGCAATAAGCCAAACCAGTTTTATTCGCCATCATTATAGTTACTACGAGTAGTACAATGGTAGATACGTTTATACACACACACACACACACACACACACACACACACTACATAAGCTAATCATATTCATAGATATCATAGTACAATGTGATGCCAACACACTGTGCTGCTGAATCATCACAGGATACATAAACATATGCTCCATAATCATAGACTTATATGGTATTATATTATGAGATAAAAAGATGTGTAATTATCAGTAAATTCCAATTATCAGTGATCATGACCCACACTGCTCATGGTGTATTATTACACTACTATAACATCATCCTGCAACTTTAAAGGAGAGGGTGTAGCCATATTCCCTTCAAGTAGCTCCGCCTATTTTCACAGTTATTCAGTGTTATTGTTTGTAAACAGCATGATATACAACAGCAGATATATGTGAGTGAACCAAGGCATTTACAGAATGAGATGCATACAGAGGATTAATATACTTATTAAGTATTCATATATGATTAATTATTTTCAAAAAGCAACTGCGGATGTGTAATAGAATAGGAGTGTCTTGTGGCTTAGAACCTCATTAACTTAAATACACAAAACTCTATTTATAAAAACTGTAATACACAATATCAACCATTTAACATAGCTAAACCCAAACATGAATATATCTCAAAATAGCAAATACAATAGTACTACTTGACTGGGCAAACAAAAGAAAATGGCCACACACAGTATGTGACTGGAAACATCACAGAAAACTACTAGTTTAGCTTGTGGAGAGACCCATAAAAGAAGAATTGTACCCTGTCTTGTCTGTAGAAGTTTTCTTCCAGCTGAAACAATAATATATTCAACTATAATCTAGTCTGTTTGCAACTCACATGAAAGTACAAGAGGCAACCCAAACATTTTGATGTGTGATAGTAGCAGATTGAGACATAGATATCTGGATATCAGACAAGTTGATTTATTACTTTAGACCACATCTTTCCCCTATAAGGTAGAAAACGGTCTGGCTACAAGAAACTATACTTTTAAGGTAGTACAGGCAGTGGTGAGTGGTATTGTTTACAACTTCTGGCACATTCATTTCGCCATTTTCAACATTAGAATGACAGTTTAAAGTTGAAAATTCCTTCAAACTATATACTTGTAGTCATGTTGTATATCAGGTCTTTCTACAAATGGTGCTGCTATATGTGCTAACTTTCTTATTAAGCTGTAGTATGTATGTATACACACTATGTCACTATACTCCATTAGTACTGCTATATAAGTGGCAATAGAGTCTTCTGATCAGCAGTGATTGGTATTGTTTACACGTTCTGGCACGTTTATTTGGTCATTTTCAACATTAGGATGATGGTTTAAAAGTTGACAATTCCTTCAAACTATATACTTGTAGTCATGTTGAATACCAGGTCTTTCTACAAATGGTGCTGCTATATATGCTAACTTTCTTATTAAGCTGTAGTATGTATATATACACACTTTGTCACTTGGTACTGCTATATAAAGTGGGAGTAGAGATTCTTCTGATCAATCTTCCACTTTGATGATGAAAGACCTCGAACTTTGGTTCAATCACTTGCATCCACTCATTATGTGTATGCAAGATAAGGTAGTAAATACACTCTGTATTACTTCAATAAAATTTGCGTGCTATAAATTTGATCAAGACCAAAGCTTCAATTATCAAAATCTGCCAAATCGTCACATCTTCTAGCATATCAATGTCGCCATTAAATGGTGTTACTATGTATGCTATTTTATTGACGAAATTTGTCAAATAACATCTCGCATATCAATGTTGTCGTTTTCAACATTAGACTGACTACAAATGGTGCTACTATATATGCTAACTTTCTTATTATGCTGCTTGTATGCCTATTATACTTTGTCACTATAGTCCACTGGTACTTGCCATGTAAATAGCAATAGAGTTTCAATCTTCCACTTTGATGATGAATCTGTCAAATCGTCACATCTTCTGGCATATCAACGTCGTATTACAACATTTCTTTGTATTGTTATTGTTATTACTTGGTTTGATCACTTGCATCCATTTATATATGCATAATTAATAAGGTAGTAAATAAACTTCAATAAAATTGGTTTGCTACAACTTCGATCAAGACCAAAAGGTTTAACTGGTTTTGAAATCTTCATATTTTCTAGAATGTCAATGTCGCCATTTTCAACATTAGGATTAATACAAATAGTGCTGCTATATATGCTAACTTTATTGGTGAAATCTGTCAAAACACATCTAGCATATCAATGTCATCATCTTCAACGTTATGATGACTACAAATGGTGCTGATATATATGCCAACTTTATTGGTGAAAAATCTGTCAAAACACATCTAGCATATCAATGTCATCATCTTCAACATTATGATGACTACAAATGGTGCTGATATATATGTTAACTTTATTGGTGAAATCTGTTAAATCATCACATCTTTCTGGCATATCAATGTTGCCATTTTCAACATAGGAAAACTACAAACATTGCTGATATATATACTAACTTTCTTATTATGCTACTAGTATATTATATATATTTTATACTTGCATGTTGCTATAGTCCCACTGGTGCTGCTATATATGTGGTAGTAGAGTTTTTCTTCACATCAATGATGAAAGGCCTCGAATTTGAACTTCAATTATTCCAAACACCCAATGACCCTACAGGTGTACTTAGACTCATTGATTTCAAACTTTTACCTGGTCCTCCAACTATATGTCCACTTTTCCATTTATGGTAAACAACGCTTCTTTGTGCTGTTATAATTATTAAAATAATTATTATTTGGTTCAATCACTTACATCCATTCATTACTTGCATAATTATAAGGTAATACAATATATCGTGTATTACTTCAATAAAAATTTGCGTTCTATAACTTTGATCAAGACCGGAAACTTTAATTGGCAAAATATGTCAAATTGTCGAATCTAATTAGGTCATTCATCAGGTAAATAGAACGCTTTCAGGAGGGCGATAAGATAAGTAGCAATGTGGCTATTAAATCTGTCTTGATTAGATCCAGTTTAATCTTGATTCGTGTTGTTACTTGTTTGGAGCACTTCTGGCATCTTATATTGTTTGTATTGATAGAAAATGACTTCATTTTAACTGAAGAAATCATACATGCGGTATGCCATGTTTTTAACCACAACATGAATAATAAGTATATGAATAAATAACTAGTTATCAGTACAGGGTTAAAATAATGAGTATGATGTGATTATTCGTATTATAGTTATCTTCAATCTTAATATTTTAACACAAGGACTGTAATGGACGTTTGTAGGGCCTTTATTCAATTCTACCACAAGGCTTGTTCTTAACTTGAGTCCCTTCATCAATAACTTTTTTCTTGTTTTTTAAAGACTTGTCTTATCTTCTAGCAATCAAGAAAAGGTATGTTTACAGTACATACCACTTGAAGTAGCTATAATTACTTTGTTTATTGCTATCATTATTATATAAATTATATATACTAGTACATTTGATGCATACACTGATACAGTATTAAGTATTATAAACTATACTCTGTTGTATAGTAGTATTACTAGTATATCCTGAGTATAATCTACCAAACCCACAATTCTAAAGAAAAGAAACATTAACTATAAACATATTTTAGCTAATCTATAACTCAATAAAAACACCATTATAGATTACCATAGAAATAAACATGCAATGTATCATAGCAAAAAATACCATAGTAACTGTTACATAGCACATTACCTAGCAAGGACCTAGGACTGTTAGACAAATTTTATATTTAAGAGTAAAAATCTATTGCTTGCATCATAAAACCCTTTTAAAGGAAACCCGTTTATTTCTAT
>NW_024532838.1:0-95270 GCF_016097555.1 Gigantopelta aegis
GGGTGCTTTAAAGGAACAATTTTTAACAACAAGACCATGTTTTTAAAGAAAAAGTGAACTGATATAATGATGAATGCTGAATGGTTTATAAGTACCACCTGTCCATATGTATTCTGTATTTAATGTATATGTTAACCGATGAAAACATTTGAAATGAAAGAACAGCTCCACTAGATGACCTACAACCATTAATACTAGACCTTCCAAAACTAATGTAGCAAGAGTTTATAAATTGTTAGAACAGCCTAGCAGTAGTGCAATTGATTGTTGGACTAATGACACTAATTGTCTTTTCCTTCAGAGTTGTCTGTAAAAATTACTTTTGAAAGACAAAATTTGACTAGCTTTGGCAACAACTAAATTTTTTTTAAGTTTATGCTCCACCTTCCATGAAACACAAAGGTTTCGGTTGGATACAAAGAAGTATGGTTTACATTTTGAGAGTAAGAAAGAGAGAGTATGACATTTGTGAATTGTTTTGACACTTGCTCTCCCTCTCCCCCCCTATGGATTTGAATGACTCAAACAATCTTTACTGCGACACAACGAGCAAAAACAAGGGAGGAGTGTAATCATCACAAACCAGGGGGGGTTATCTGAAAATGACAGAGAGATTGTAATGATATGATAAATAAAATTAAAAAATATAAAGTGTAGAAAAATACTACTTAAGAGTGCAAAACAATGCTAATATAATGCTAAACTGGGCAAAAACATGTGTATTGTTTTCTTGCATGCCTTCTTATTTTTTGATTGTCCTGAATTATGCTCTTGTAAAGTATGATAATGAATTTGCATACAACAAAAAGTACTCTTGACAATGAAAGACAAAAAATGTACATAAAGTTAGAGTCTCTATCATTTTTGAACTCAAAGTTTATATCGAAACCTCTCACAATACACTTATTATTTTCAATGACTCAATTAATTGATAATTATTAGATGAATGATCAATGCACAAAAGAAAGCAAAACACAGCAAAGATTAGGAAGGATTATCTCCTCAGATTTAAATTAATGAAACAACGTCACCGTATAAGGAATTCATGTTGAATATCTAGGTAATCGCAGAATATTATAAACTACGTTTCAAATTATCAGACCCAATTAACATCAAACAGCATATCTTAAAACACTTGGCATATGCTGTGCACAACCACCCACTGCATATTACTCCAAACAGGTATATGAATGTAAAAGACCAATATAAAAAACGACACCAAGAATTTAATATTTTGTGTAACGACATACAATACATGTATTATATGGTCTATAATCATGTCATGGTATTTCTGACACTTAGTGTGACAATATAAATATATACATATAAACATAGGAATAGTTGGTACTATCTAACGTTAAACTGTTGAAGCACTATGCTTACTAATTGCATTCTAAAATCTAATTATCAATAGGAAACGTATCATGTTTGGATTCCAAATCCAATTAATTCTATGGGAAACACATACTGAGCATACTGATGATATAGTGTAACTAATTGACCAGCAGACTTGTAAACAAGAAATTAAAATTCTTATAAGGTGTTAACTAAGTACATGACCTAATAGGGACTATGCAGGGATACAACCAAGTCATTTTTAACCACCATGTCATAATGGTTTAGTGTGTAAAGAAAAACACTGGATTATGAAGCAGAATTTGCAACATGTTTAAAAACTTATTGCCAAGGTGCATGAGGTTTGCGCTTACTATGTACTAGTATGTGAGGACTGCTATTCCATTGAGATCAAAAAGGAATATATTGATTCCACCGTGCACAATACCCCCCCAAACATACCTTTAATGTGATTTTTTAAATGATGGTGTCCGAGTTGGTAAGAAAATAATCGTATGGCTCCAAACTTTTGTTGATATGTTATTTGATTTGTTTCTAGTTATTGAATGTGACACTAGAGTTGTAGTGACTACATGTGTGGGATGTGGAAAACGAATCCCGTGATCTAATGGCCGTAGAAATCAATGACCTTTGAAAAAAACTTAAAAGTTTATAAAGAGGCTGACATATAAAACAATAGTCTAATTAATGACTCTAGGACCAAACTGGTTCAAATTATATATTTCATTGTGGAACGTTGTCACATAATTGATTAATGTTTAGCAAGGTCAGGTTTGATAATTACTATTATTTATTCATTTCAAACATGTTAACTAGGGAGCAAATTGATGGTATTAGGAAAATTATATTAGAACATGTGGATAACTCATGAGAGTTGCCTCATTGAAATACATTCATTACTATTGAAAACAGTGTATGCAATCAATGTGAGGACAATCTTATTAGTTTCTAGCGGGTTCAATTACACCCTGTATTCTTAGAATCTAATAACAGCCCATTGTCTTCACCGATTGACCAAAGGTACTAGTAATTAATAAACTTTACAATTAGTATTACTTTGTACAACAGTCATACTTCGTCAAAAAAAAACGAAACTGTTTTCACTAGAAACAAAACCCAATAAACACATATGCACAACATGTGGAAAGAGGTTGTTTTAAGAGTTGTTTTTGTTGTTTTATTTATATGTGGAGTGGTTTTAAAGTTATTTCCTATAATCTTATCATGTTTCAAAGCGAAAGGAAAACCCAAGAAACACACAGGACAATTTAGCAGATGCGGATTTGTTTTAAACAATTTCAATGAGATAGGCTACAGAAATTACATGGCACTAATGTATGGAATGTGTTTTTTATTGAGAAATAAACTTAAAAACTTGTATGTGCATGGTATTTAGAGAGAAGGCACCTACGAAAACACAACATGAAAGACAAAAACAGAATAAATTACCCTGTATCATTTTATCAAATCTTATACCAGAACACAACACAACTGCTAACAACAGTATGTCTTTCGGTCATGCCACAAAGTTACTAAAAATGATATATTGTATCACAAACAAAACGAAGTGATAAGGATATAGGTGATGGGTGCTAATAATGATGAAATATATAAGAAGTATACTGTCCTTGTTTAACCATGTAACATCTCACAAGTCAGGAAAAGTCAATGACATGACACGGAGTCACTGAAAATAAAAAGGTAGTAATGTTTGATGGTAATGCTTGCTATGACACTATCACTATTGCAGTTATGTATAGTTATTGCACAACTATTAGTCTATACTGGTTAATACAGATATGATGTCAAGGCCTATAGACTGAGATATCATGTACTGATATATATATATAGAGAGTGAGAGAGAAAAGAGAGGAGAGAGAGAGCATTCTTTAGTTGGAGACTCTCTCTCCTTCTTCTGTACAACAGTACATATCTGTTGATAAAGAAACCTGATAAAATTTGTCATTAGTGTTGAATAGGGATTATTATTTTGAGGCTCCCAGTAAATGTAAGAGAGAGAATGTGTATATGTGAGTACTTTTTAGGTGTTACCAGTCTAGAGAATTATCTGCTGATACCACTGAACCTAGTATTGGACAATTTAAATTGTCTTCTGGAGATTCCTCTTACATAGATTGGTAGATGACAAATAATCTAATGAACATGTTTATATCGGGTAAATGGCTAATAAATACCTTCACATTAGCAATGCTAACAAAAATCTACTTAGTTATATGGCATATCTATACTATAGTGGAATGGTTCTTTTAGTAGATGGACTTGTGATAACAATATTATGATTGCACCTGGAAAATGTGGATGTTAGTGTTTTTTATAAGAGTATGTATAATTATTAGCTGTTAACTTTTGAGCGTTGATAGTGTCAGTGCGTAATTAACACTTCACCTAATTGATTTGTTACCAGACCAATTGTTGGCCCAGAGAAATTAGAGTAAAGGGACAGATTTGTTCTCAACAAATCTCCTTACCATTAGTAATTAACCATTATTTATTATTTATCAAAAACATATATATATTACGTATACCTTTAAGATCTTTCAAAGTTAGTAAGAGTTGACGTGTAGGAAATGTGTAGTAATGATATCCAGTGATCCACAGTGGACAAGATACTACTAGTTACCTGCCTTGCACATGTAGTTGCAGTTTGAAGTATCTATAGTGACATGTTTTTATTTTTCAATGATACATTATATATATACATACATACATACAGATATATAAATATATATATTATATATATATATATATATATATATATAATATATATATATAATTATACATGTTATATATATAATATTTAATGTTGTTTTGGTAATACTATAACTAAAGGTAATTTAAGATTTTGATGCTTTGTAATACATTAACAAAAACTCTTTAATATTACCTTACTTGATATTTATTAACATTTGGTAGATGAGTAGTAGTCAGGTGTTTGCTAATGAATAGCATGTTTACTGTAGTGTATTGTTATGTCAGTTGACATGTGCTGTTTATAAAGAACTAAAGCTAATACTAAAACCATATCGTTTGAAATATGCCATATTGATACTCAAGATTGTTTGAAATGCTATTATAAAAAGTATAACTATAACAATAACAGTTACTACATTATACTTCTTATGTATTGCAGACATTATATGACTGTACTCTATTGCCTATGATTTGGATCACTGCTAAAATGATTATGTATAAAAGTCATCAGATACAGATACTAAGATTGTCATAACTGCCATATGTTAATTGATGATATGAACAAAGCAACACTACAAATTATATCAGCAGCAGTACAATTACAGTATATGATGTTTACATGTAATTAAGTAATATGCATTTTAGTATACACAGTATAGATATATACAAGGGAGTGCACACCTTTCACCTCTTTTGGTATTGTGATTTCACATACAACAGTTATGACAAGAATGTATTAGCACTGTCACAAATAGCTCCTTATTGATGGAAACAATCAACAGTGACATATTACCTTGTTGACAACTCAGGTATACAAAATACATTTTATTGATCTCTAATGACACACAATATATATATTGATGATATATTACATAATTTATATGCTCATGTGATTTTTAACTACAATAATATTTGTGTGTGCATTCTTAAATGACTACTACAGAACAGGCATAAGCATTGATTGCACCAAAAAGAAAGACTTTGATGAACGTCTACAACTCTACAATCACACGTCCAATTACATGTGACAAACCAAATGTTAATCTGTTCAATCACACATATATTACTAAACTACTGACAAATTCTTTATAGCATTTTCTAAAATGCTCATATTGAAAGTCATGGAATGGTAGAGTCACAATTTGTGAAGTGTTGACATATTCTGGTTCAAATTATAACATTATTACCAAAGTGAGTTTGAGCATTTTCATTATTATAATCCACAATACATCAGCTTGACATTGCATTTTATCCATATATAGCATTGAAATGCTGATTATGATGTTAATTGTGCATTATATAAACTGAGTAGACAAAACTTATCCTGTTAAATATAACTTATTATATATAACACATAAATGTTATATGTCAGATGTATACGTATTGTAAATGTACGTACTTATTGTATTGTATGTACATATATCTGAAGTATAATCATTGAATATAAAATGAATGTGAAAGAAGTGTATTGTGTGCATTATATGAATGCTTAAATTATTGTTTATTAGTAATTGCTAGTACCATAACTCTTTCCATGAAGTTGAACATGAACCATCCAATAATAGAAGACACCATCACTATGGTGGTTATTATGGCAATATCTATAGCAACACATATTTTACTATAAGTTAATTAAGTCATTGATGTAAATGATAAATAAACAATAGGCAAGGGTGGAACCTTGAGACACACCAGAGATGATATGACACTTAGATGAGAATGTGCTCTCTACAATGACATGTTGAGTTCTACCTTTGAGGTAATTATGAAACCAATTAACTAAAAGAGGGAGAGAAGTTCATAAAAGATAAAGAAATCGAGTAGAGATTCATGTGGCACAAATCGAAGGCTTTAGTTAGATTTAAAAAATTGGCACAATAGCAATGTTAGCATCTAAGGACAAGAATTTGATGTTATTGTTGACAACAAAGCAGTTTCAGTATAAAAAAGCCAGACAAAAACTAAATTGTTCATTTGAAAATATTTAATAAAAAGAACAGAAATTCATATAAATAATTTAAAATGATGTGATCAAGAATCTTGTTATAATGCAAACAAGAGTGATAATGTAATAATTAGAAGGAGAGAAAGATAAAGATTTTGATTTAGGAATGGGAACAACATGTGAGTTTTTGCAAACTAATCTGACAAATGGTCAAGATCATGTACAGATGAGGATGGCCACTAATAATAGTATAAGTGTGAAGAAAATTGTTTAAATTTAACCGAAAGAAGAATTAAGTTCAAGGTAGAGGAAAATATATATCTTAGAGGCAATTAAATGATATTAATGTGTATACAATAATACCATTTCCGAGGTTGGCAAGGGACGATCATTATGATAGTTTTATACTATAGTTTGAAGTTGAAAAGGTTAAGATCAGCAATGTCAGGAGATAGTCAAGATCCACTATGATAGGATGTCAGGATGATAGACAGAACAGAGAGCAGAGAGATCATCTATATATAGTTTAGGAATTTGACAAAATAGTTTTTATTCAGGAGGTCAGTGCATGGCTAAATATGATTTGTGGATGAACTGCTGTAAACGGAATAAGAAGATGGAGGATCTATGATGAGGAAAATGTGTACAGAATTTGACTTATGCGATTAAGATTTAGAGTTAAAAACAGTTACAGAGAATGACATTAGGTGATAAATGAAGAAGTAGAAGAAATACGGTTGAGTTGCAGAGGCAAGATAGAAGTAGTATCTATCTTGAGATGATGGATGAAGATGGAATAATAGTGATAACTTGAATTGGATTTTATGTGAGAGGAGATAGGATTATTGTTTGTGTTAGAGATAGTGGATATCTTGAGAAGAATGAGAAGGAAGTAAAAGTTGTGTTATGAAATGTAGATGGACTAGTTTGGTAGATAGGAATCCAAAGAATTGCCCACCATATTTAATTATGTTGATAAAGAAGTGAGGAAAACGACAGACTTTTATAATTTAACCACACAAGGGTGAGAAATTTCTGAAAAAAAAATGATGAAATGGACAAGACACTTGATTTAAAACAGAAAGGGCAAACAAAAGGATATTTATCAGCAACAGAAAGCACTATCTTGACACATGAGCTATGAGACCAGCAAGAATAGTTATCACAGGCAATCATGTGATCAGACTCTTCCATAAATTCACATACACATTTCACAACATCTTAAGGACCAGATTGAGTTCTATATCACCTGAGAGAATACATAGAAGACAAAACAAAACTAAGAAATAGTGCAGAAAAGTAAGAGACCATGGATTGGCAAGCCCTAATCAGATGCTTGAGTTGCCAGTATCTCCCGTGTGCCTGGGGAAGTTGATGAATTGAGAGAAAATTTGTGTTATATAGGAAACCAACATAGCAATTAAAATGATGAACTAAATTATGTCAACAATATTCACCATACAAGAAAAACATTATTGAGGAGTTGCCATATATGAATTGATTAGGAATGTGGAATACAAGACGAAGCCTTCAGACTTATAAAATATAATTATGTTAGTAAAAGATCTATCATATTCATCAGAGATTTCAACACAAGAAACTATAAATGAAAGCATGGCTGCTTATGTAGAAGAATTGAGAAAACTTTCAGAATTTGTAATTATGGAGACAAGCTGGATAATATGTTAAAGACAGGATAGTTCATGGCATCAATCATTCAGCAGAATTAGACAGACTAAGCCTTGAAGGCATTATAGAGATGTTGTGCATTACTAATAGTAATGATCATGAAAACAGACAAAACAATTCCTGGCTATTGAGATTATAAATCCCAAAGTTGATTATTTGTTTTTGTTGTTAGCAGGAGGAGTTTCTTTCATAATAATGGATCTTTCATATTGATTACAGATATCCACAAGTTCACTTTGATACTACACACAACACACACACAAAGAGTAATATGTAAATAAGCGAGCACCATTCAGATTTATTTCAGTATCATGAACGTTTCAATCTACAAAGACTGTCACAGGTCACTGACTGTATATGTATACGATATCTAACTTTTGACTGTACTGAATCAGCATATGATAGCAAACATTGAGAAATATTAGCACAAGCTGCAATGAAACTTCTCTTAATTATTTATTCGAAAAATATATATATAAGATATCAGATTTTAATTAACTGACATTTTAATAATTTTTTTTGCTATGAATATACAAATTTCTTGTCTAAGTTTCATTACAAATTATGACAATTTTTCTAATACTTTAAAACTAAGTCAAACAGGATCATCATCTGGTACTAGTCCTAGACTTAGATGGTTGACTACACCTCCAACAAATATTCTGATATTAACGTGGGTTGAATATTGAAATCTTTGCCTTATATGTAATGTCTATACATGCTTATGAATCTTATTATCATGTTTGATACTTCCTGTGTGTCATTATACTAATTACTTTAAGTCAGTTGTTACACCTTAAAAAGTTTATTAACTGTACAAAGGTCAATACAGCACAAATTATTAAGACAATATATTAAAGGTCTATCAAACACATGTAAAATTAAATATAAAAAAGCAAAAACTGTCATTTTCTAATTGTTAGTTAATATCACAACTGCTAGTGATATTGTCACCAGAACCATTGTAGAAATGAGCTGAACATTGACCACAATTTGATGGTACACATATAGCATCAGGTATGTTTGGACATTGGCTGTGTCACACGGATTGCCTGGACATTGTACGGCTTTAACATCTTTCTTGCACTTTATACCTGTCATAACAAAAGTGTTAAAATAAGGTTTAAATAAACATTAAAATTTGTGGTCAATTTAACAATTATTTTCAGTCATTTCTAATAAGAATAAAACACTTACCACATTGTTGTAGACAGTTATATAAAGTGTCAAAGTTGTTTTGGTTACCATCACAACCACCATATGTAAATTGCTGACATCTACCCACAACATAGTTATAATACCATCGAAGGGTATTGTTAGTACATGGACCATTAACTGGTAACAACAAACACAAATCTACAGAAAATGAAATTAAATTGAATTGATTGCATCTAAATAGTTATTAGTTTGTATTTTGATAACAATTTGGACAAAATAGAATTCATCATATTCTGGATTAATTATTCCTTGTAAAATAATTACCATAACTTCTTGGAATGTTAATCGGATTTAATTTCATGCCTCCAACATAACTGTACCCTGCAAACAAATCCCAGCCATAGACAGTGACAAACAATTTACCATTTAGATTCGAGTGCGTTACTGTATTGTTACCACTAAAAGATGTTGAATAGCCATACCCATAGATAGACCCATCTGAACCATATATTGGAACCCATGATGGATTGATAAGAATATTGTTGATCAATAAATTCTCATTAAAGTAAGCATTATTTGGTACAACCACACTGTAATAACTATCACCACTTGGCAGTAGTGAAGAGAATTGGATGGAGTGTTCATACTGTTCTATTGGTGGCACTGTGTTAAGGGAAGGGTCACCATGGCTCCACCAGCATGTCTTTGGGCATTTCCAATTTGAGCAACATAGATTGGTTGATCAGAGATAATACTACAGTATGTATTGCTGTCTGTGTAAAACCAATTGGTGTTGTTTTCATCAAAATTGATATATTCAGTACTATAATTTGTACACAAGTTTTGACTGCATTTGTTCTATTGTTAGTAGCAATCACTTTGTAACTTTGTCCATTGTTTCGACCTATGTGTGGTGATAACAAAAATGTCTTTCCCCATGTTATTGTTGGTGTGAGTTGTGTAACGATTGTGTCAGCATCAGAAGTTCCAGCAGGAACTTGGGCAGCTTCATGTCCACTGATAATCGTGAGTGGACTATCTGATATAATTTTGGTTCCAGTGAGATCAACATAAGGCTTAAAAACAAAGAATGTCTCAAGGGAATGAAGAACAAATTTGAAGGAATGACCAGCTGAAACAATTATGTCAACAGCAGCACTGTCCTGAGGATCTGATGGAACAAAATGTCATTATTTGGAATGATAGTCACATTGCTATTATTAAGGCAGCCAATAATCATGAACTGACTTGTTCGATCTAAAAGACCAAATGTAGACACAACATAGTATGTGTATTGAGTTGTTGGTTGTTTATGACATGGAAGAGCTAAATACGACACAAAATCTGAAAGACGGCTACTCCATGCAATAACTGATATCGGCTCTGTGTCTAGAGATGAAACTTTTAGACCTTTTTTCCTCCAAGAATAGGTATTATCTAACACTTCATAACTTGCTGGTATAGTGACCTTATGAGGGTTTGATAACTAGTTGTACCCATATATGAGAAGTTGCCATCAAGTGATGTGACTTTGAAATTAACAGGATTTGTTTTCATAGTATGAACATACAACATACGTTCATTGGATCTATCATTAACCTCATAGAATCCCACAAAGAACTCACTACTGTATGTGCTGAGGTCAACCTGTGGTTCTGTAATGAATAACAATATATATAAAGTAAAAATTCCACTGTAGTACTAATTATAGGGTATTGTTAAAGGAACATAAATTACAATGGATGCGAATATTTACATTTTCATTAGAGTTATAGAGCTTACTATAATGATCAGTCACCTTGTTTTCATCAACTATAAACATTCCACTTGTCATACAAAAAGTCTTTAATTAAAATAATGTTATTATAATTAGTAAAATTTTTAATGAATAGCTTTTGCTATCAGTCAAATTGAAGAAAAATAAAACACTAATTTACTTTGAGTAAAAATTGGCATTAGTGTAATTATAAAACCAGTTAAAGAAAATGAATAAGTTGCTGGAAGTTGTAAATTATTTATCAAAAAGTATCAGTTTTAGATCCTGTGTCTATTCAATAATTGCCAAAAAAACAGTTGATTATAATCACATGTTAACATTACACATCAGTAACTACCTTATGAATGGATTGTTACAAATTCTCTATATAATTAAGAACTAGCACAAACTAATTAGTTTTGATTAAAAATTTTACTACAATTAAATGTGATTTTAAAAGCAATATACAAGTATTTACATGTGTTTAGAAGTATGAAAGATAAAATCTGTAAATTTTTGACTATTAATATAAGAGTCACTTACCACTTATGCCTGAGCCAGATTCAGGAAAGATTTTGACCCAGATCCAAAATCTAGTTAAAAATTATAGTGTGTACACAAGAAATGAAGAAGTACAAAAATAAAATATTGTTTAAGGTTTAATTATTTTAAAAATGAGAATAATGTGTGAGATTATAATTTTTTACCAGGTAAATCAGTTGGAACAGGTTTAACTAGAGGAGAGGAAGAAAAAAGAAGGATGACAACCAATATATACTATATCATTTCAGCAATCTTTGCAGTGTTACATGCTTGATCACAATAGCATTCGTAAATTAATAAATGCTCATTTACCTTGAGAAACAGTTGGTGTAGGCATAAGTGTAGAACCACTTAAAGAATATGAAAAACCTAGATGTGTACTACTTGTTGAATGGTATGGAGTTTTAAAACTCTGTGTCTATATGATAATGGCAATAAAATTTGATAATTATTATATAACATTATTATAACATCATTGACTACGTATGCTATTACTTTACATACGAACTGTTAGGAAACATATATTTATTTATACAGAAATATCAACAAACCTACTAGTTTTGACTAGACTAAAATATGACTACTACAAGATGTGATATAAAATGTAAACAACATAAGAGAAATGATTTTGAGATAAAAAAATTAATTTTATTTCATAAGAATTTCAACGGCAGTTCAAGGAATTTAGTTTATAATTATTATATTCTTGGACTTAGTGTACATAGTGGATATAGCATTGTTTTGTGGCATGTGATTATAAATACAGAATAATTTTTAAAAAAGATCTGTTAATAACATATATTTTGGCCATTATTGAATAGTCACTTACAATTTATTCCAGACCCCTAAGCCAGATTCAGGCAAGAACTCTGAGGCAGATTCAAATTAAGAAAAAAAATTAATAGTGAATACACATGAAATAAAGAAGTACAACAAATTACAATTTTTATAAAAGTAAGCTTGTTACATTAAATTTTTTATTAAAACTGTGACTAATGTAATGCATGGTTTTCTATTTTTTCCTTACCAAATGTATCAGTTGTAGTAGGTGAAACTATAGTAGAGGAAGAAGTAGCAGGATTATTAGCGCTCGCTTACCTTGAGAACTAGGTGTTGTAGAACCACTTAAAAATGAAGAACTTGTTGGAAGAATTGTACTACTTGTCAAAGGGTATGAAATTTCAGAATCTGTATCTATATAACAATGTTAACAAAATTGATATCATGTAAGAGATCAAATAATCATAATTATCACATCAATTAACTAAATGTGCTACTACTTTAAACTGAACTGTTAGAACGAAATCTTTACCTTGAGAACTACGTGTTGGTAAAACTGTAGAACTACTTAAAAATGAAGAACTTGTTGGAAGATGTGTACTAATTGTCAAAGGGTATGGAGTTTCAGAATCTGTATCTATATAACAATGTTAACAAAATTGATATCATGTAAGAGATCAAATAATCATAATTATCACATCAATTAACTAAATGTGCTACTACTTTAAATTGAACTGTTAGAAAGAAATCTTTACCTTGAGAACTAGGTGTTGGTAAAACTGTAGACTACTTAAAAATGAAGAACTTGTTGGAAGATGTGTACTACTTGTCAAAGGGTATGGAGTTTCAGAATCTGTATCTATATAACAATGTTAACAAATTGATATCATGTAAGAGATCAAATAATCATAATTATCACATCAATTAACTAAATGTGCTACTACTTTAAACTGAACTGTTAGAACGAAATCTTTACCTTGAGAACTACGTGTTGGTAAAACTGTAGAACTACTTAAAAATGAAGAACTTGTTGGAAGATGTGTACTACTTGTCAAAGGGTATGGAGTTTCAGAATCTGTATCTATATAACAATGTTAACAAAATTGATATCATGTAAGAGATCAAATAATCATAATTATCACATCAATTAACTAAATGTGCTACTACTTTAAACTGAACTGTTAGAACGAAATCTTTACCTTGAGAACTACGTGTTGGTAAAACTGTAGAACTACTTAAAAATGAAGAACTTGTTGGAAGATGTGTACTACTTGTCAAAGGGTATGGAGTTTCAGAATCTGTATCTATATAACAATGTTAACAAAATTGATATCATGTAAGAGATCAAATAATCATAATTATCACATCAATTAACTAAATGTGCTACTACTTTAAAATGAACTGTTAGAAAGAAATCTTTACCTTGAGAACTAGGTGTTGGTAAAACTGTAGAACTACTTAAAAATGAAGAACTTGTTGGAGATGTGTACTACTTGTCAAAGGGTATGGAGTTTCAGAATCTGTATCTATATAACAATGTTAACAAAATTGATATCATGTAAGAGATCAAATAATCATAATTATCACATCAATTAACTAAATGTGCTACTACTTTAAACTGAACTGTTAGAAAGAAATCTTTACCTTGAGAACTAGTGTTGGTAAAAACTGTAGAACTACTTAAAATGAAGAACTTGTTGGAAGATGTGTACTACTTGTCAAAGGATATGGAGTTTCAGAATCTGTATCTATATAACAATGTTAACAAAATTGATATCATGTAAGAGATCAAATAATATAATTATCACATCAATTAACTAAATGTGCTACTACTT
Organism: Gigantopelta aegis; assembly: GCF_016097555.1. NCBI lineage: Eukaryota > Metazoa > Mollusca > Gastropoda > Neomphalida > Peltospiridae > Gigantopelta > Gigantopelta aegis. Next base: position 13,775 of record NW_024532838.1, read on the forward strand.
TAAACTGAAACTATTAGAAAGAAATCTTTACCTTGAGAACTACGTGTTGGTAAAACTGTAGAACTACTTAAAAATGAAGAACTTGTTGGAAGATGTGTACTACTTGTCAAAGGGTATGGAGTTTCAGAATCTGTATCTATATAACAATGTTAACAAAATTGATATCATGTAAGAGATCAAATAATCATAATTATCACATCAATTAACTAAATGTGCTACTACTTTAAACTGAACTGTTAGAAAGAAATCTTTACCTTGAGAAATAAGTGTTGGTAAAACTGTAGAACTACTTAAAATGAAGAACTTGTTGGAAGATGTGTACTACTTGTCAAAGGGTATGGAGTTTCAGAATCTGTATCTATATAACAATGTTAACAAAATTGATATCATGTAAGAGATCAAATAATCATAATTATCACATCAATTAACTAAATGTGCTACTACTTTAAACTGAACTGTTAGAAAGAAATCTTTACCTTGAGAACTACGTGTTGGTAAAACTGTAGAACTACTTAAAAATGAAGAACTTGTTGGAAGATGTGTGTCTTACTTGTCAAGGATATGGAGTTTCAGAATCTGTATCTATATAACAATGTTAACAAATTGATATCATGTAAGAGATCAAATAATCATAATTATCACATCAATTAACTAAATGTGCTACTACTTTAAACTGAACTGTTAGAACGAAATCTTTACCTTGAGAAATACGTGTTGGTAAAACTGTAGAACTACTTAAAAATGAAGAACTTGTTGGAAGATGTGTACTACTTGTCAAAGGGTATGGAGTTTCAGAATCTGTATCTATATAACAATGTTAACAAAATTGATATCATGTAAGAGATCAAATAATCATAATTATCACATCAATTAACTAAATGTGCTACTACTTTAAACTGAACTGTTAGAAAGAAATCTTTACCTTGAGAACTACGTGTTGGTAAAACTGTAGAACTACTTAAAAATGAAGAACTTGTTGGAAGATGTGTACTACTTGTCAAAGGATATGGAGTTTCAGAATCTGTATCTATATAACAATGTTAACAAAATTGATATCATGTAAGAGATCAAATAATCATAATTATCAATCAATTAACTAAATGTGCTACTACTTAAACTGAACTATTAGAAAGAAATCTTACCTTGAGAACTACGTGTTGGTAAAACTGTAGAACTACTTAAAAATGAAGAACTTGTGGAAGATGTGTACTACTTGTCAAAGGGTATGGAGTTTTCAGAATCTGTATCTATATAACAATGTTAACAAAATTGATATCATGTAAGAGATCAAATAATCATAATTATCACATCAATTAACTAAATGTGCTACTACTTTAAACTGAACTGTTAGAAAGAAATCTTTACTTGAGAACTACGTGTTGGTAAAACTGTAGAACTACTTAAAAATGAAGAACTTGTTGGAAGATGTGTACTACTTGTCAAAGGATATGGAGTTTCAGAATCTGTATCTATATAACAATGTTAACAAAATTGATATCATGTAAGAGATCAAATAATCATAATTATCACATCAATTAACTAAATGTGCTACTACTTTAAACTGAACTATTAGAAAGAAATCTTTACCTTGAGAACTACGTGTTGGTAAAACTGTAGAACTACTTAAAAATGAAGAACTTGTTGGAAGATGTGTACTACTTGTCAAAGGATATGGAGTTTCAGAATCTGTATCTATATAACAATGTTAACAAAATTGATATCATGTAAGAGATCAAATAATCATAATATCACATCAATTAACTAAATGTGCTATACTTTAAACTGAACTATTAGAAAGAAATCTTTACCTTGAGAACTACGTGTGGTAAAACTGTAGAACTACTTAAAAATGAAGAACTTGTGGAAGATGTGTACTACTTGTCAAAGGGTATGGAGTTTCAGAATCTGTATCTATATAACAATGTTAACAAAATTGATATCATGTAAGAGATCAAATAATCATAATTATCACATCATTAACTAAATGTGCTACTACTTTAAACTGAACTGTTAGAAAGAAATCTTTACCTTGAGAAACTACGTGTTGGTAAAACGTAGAACTACTTAAAAATGAAGAATTGTTGGAAGATGTGTACTACTTGTCAAAGGATATGGAGTTTCAGAATCTGTATCTATAATAACAATGTTAACAAAATTGATATCATGTAAGAGATCAAATAATCATAATTATCACATCAATTAACTAAATGTGCTACTACTTTAAACTGAACTGTTAGAAAGAAATCTTTACCTTGAGAACTAGTGTGTTGGTAAAACTGTAGAACTACTTAAAAATGAAGAACTTGTTGGAAGATGTGTACTACTTGTCAAAGGGTATGGAGTTTCAGAATCTGTATCTATATAACAATGTTAACAAAATTGATATCATGTAAGAGATCAAATAATCATAATTATCACATCAATTAACTAAATGTGCTACTACTTTAAACTGAACTGTTAGAAAGAAATCTTTCCTTGAGAACTACGTGTTGGTAAAACTGTAGAACTACTTAAAAATGAAGAACTTGTTGGAAGATGTGTACTACTTGTCAAAGGGTATGGAGTTTCAGAATCTGTATCTATATAACAATGTTAACAAAATTGATATCATGTAAGAGATCAAATAATCATAATCATCACATCAATAACTAAATGTGCTACTACTTTAACACGAACTGTTAGAAAGAAATCTTTATTATATACTAATTTTGTGAGAATTCGTTTTGACTAAAATGTGACTAGAATATCAACAAGTGTATAATTAGTAGCAGTATATCTGGAACAATATAACCATAAAGACTGGAAGCTTAGGATTACACAAATTTAATAAACTCATGAAGGTGGACATAATTATTATACATCATAATTATGGTAGAAAATAGTAATAGGACTGTGTGCACGCTGACATGCTAGACAGTAAAAATTAGGAAAAAAGGTCAAATTTGTAAGCTTATGAAGTTTGTGGGAATGTACATATAGATAGCAGTTTCTTTAATGACACCAAATATGGTGCCATAAAACTTGTTAATAGTATACATAGTATACACTATTACAAGCAGTCACTTACCATTAAGCCCAGACCCTAAGCCAGATTTAGGTCAAGTCCTGAGCCAGAGCCAAATCCTTTATAAAAAAATGGTATATACACGCACATGAATGAAGAAGTACAAGAAATTATGTATTGTATTGTTTGCTGATTAGAGATAATTGTTTTAAAATGTGACTAATGTATTGTATGTCTTTCTGATTTTATCTTACCAGTGTATCAGTTGGAGTAGGTGAAATTATAGAAGAGGAAGAGAAGCAGGATGACAACCAATATCAGCTATATCACTACAACAATCATTCATATTATAACAATTTTGATCACAATAACATCCATTATTGTTACAAGGTGGTGACAGGAACATTACACAACATCCAGAATAGCTGAGATTAAGTGCCAACATGAACCTAAAATTAACATAATATGAACAAATTATTAGTTTATAGTGCTAGTTTTAGCATAACATGAACAAATAACTTAATAGTACTTGTTTACCTGGAGTAACAGTTGAAGTAGGTAAAACCATAAACCACTTGAAGAAGATGAAGAAATTTTTGGAAGATGTATACTACTTGTCAAAGGATATGGAGTTATAGATTCTGAGTATGTATAAAAATGTCATTAAAACTGAATCATGTAATAGATCAACTCATCACAATATCAGTAACTAAATATGCTGCTACTTTACACATTAATTGTTATTGAGGAAACTTCATTATTATATAATAATTTTGTGAGAATTAGCAGATAACACTGTTGTTCAAGATTAAATTTTTAATAAAACTGTGACTAGTGTATTGCATGATCTTCTATTTTTATTTTACCAAGTGTTCCAGTTGGAGTAGGTGAAATTATAGAGAGGAAGAAGAAGGAGGATGACAACCAATATCAGCTATATCACTACAACAATCCTTCAAATTATAACAATTTGATCACAATAACATCCATTATTGTTACAAGGTGGTGACAGGAACATTACACAACATCCAGAATAGCTGAGATTAAGTGCCAACATGAGCCTAAAATTAACATAATATAATCTAATTAATTTACTTCAATAGTGCTCCCATACCTGTAGGAGTTGGTGTAGGTGTAACTATAGAGCCACTAAAAGAAGGTGCAGCGCTTATTGAAGATGTGTACCACTTGTCAAAGGATGTGGGGTCTAGATTCTGTGTATATTTAAAAAACAACCATAAAACATAAATAAAAAGGTATAACTAACTATGTATTGTTTTTGTTTAATAAAGATAATTGCTTTAAAATGTGACTAATGTATTGGATGTCTTCTGATTTTATCTTACCAGGTGTATCAGTTGCAGTAGGTAAAACTGTAGGAGAGGAAATAGAAGTAGGATGACAACCAATATCAGCTATATCACTGCAACAATCATGCCAAAAATGACAGGATTGATCACAATGGCATCCATTATTGCTACAAGGTGATATAGATGTTACGCAAACACCCAGAATAGTTGAGATTAAGTGCCCAACATGAACCTAAAATTAACATGAACAAATTTTTTAGTTTTATAGTGTTCACTTACTTACCTGGAATAACAATTGGTGTGGGTGTAATTATAAAAGAAAATGAAATACTTGCTGGAAGATGTGTACTACTTGTCGAAGGGTATGGAGTTTTAGAATCTTTGTCTATATAAAAAATGGCATCTAAAATTAATACTATGTAAGAGATAAACTGATCACAATCATCACATCAGTGAATAAATATGCTACTATTTTACTCATGATTGTGTGGAAGAAACTTTAAGATGTAATTTAAAAGCAAATAATAAATTAGGAAAAAATATTGCTCATAAAAAGTTCCTAAATCAATAATTTTGATATTATTTGTTAGTAGAGTTGGTGGAATGTATAGACAGTTATATGTGCTACTTATAAGAATGAAATATGTTGTAAAATAAAATTTGTTTTACTTTGACCATTAACACAAATAGTCACATACGATAAAATACAGATGAATTATATATTGTTTTAAAGTTTATTATAAAGAATATGAACTTACCACAATCATTTGTGACTTCATATTTTCAATAAATATCTTGGAGAACAATCTGCACACACATCAGGATAACAACTGCATCAGGATAGTTAGTACAAACACTTCTATTACAAATATCTGAACTACACTTCTTGTTTGGTTGACCAAATGAACAGCCTATTTAAAAAATAATAAAAACAAATTAACTAGATATTAGTTTGTGATACAAATGCATCGTAATAATCAATATATATATATATATATATAATATACCACAATATATAACTCACCACAAAGATCAATGCATCATTAAGAGGTGTGAAATTGATTTCTATTTCCATGACAACCACCATAAATGAATAATTCACATTGACTTGAACTGGTGTTAAAAACCAACGAGGAAATCTACCTTTACATGATCCAACTTTAGGAGGTAGATGACAAATAGCTAGAAAATTATATAATATTTATTTTATTTCTTATTTCAATAAACATGCATGCATGAAAAATTGTAAATAACATCATATAATGCATTCTGTAAAAAACATAAATATTGCTTGTAAATAATTACCATTGCTTGGAATGTTAATAGGATTTAACTTCATGCCTCCAACATAACTGTGCCCTGCATAATTTGTCCAGCCATAATAGAGACAAACAGTTTACCATTTGGATTAGGATGTGCTATTGTATTGGTACCACTGAAAGATGTTGAATAGCCATATCCATAAATAGAACCATTTGATGCATATATTACAATCCATGATGGATTGACAACAACATTGTTAATCAATAAACTCTGGTTAAAGTAAGCATCATTTGGTACAACTACACTGTAATAACTAGTACCACTTGACAACAATGTAGAGAATTGGATGGAGTGTTCATATTGTTCTATTGGTGGCACTGTGTGAAGGAAGGGTCACCAAACTTGCCACCTGCATACTGTGTACTAACACCATTTTGAGCAACATAGATTTGTTGATCAGAGATAATACTACAGTATATATTGTTACCTGTGTAAAACCAATTGGTGCTGTTTTCATCAAATTTGATATATTCATCACTGTAATTTGTACCACAGGTTTTTATTGCAATTGTTTTATTGTTAGTAGCAATCACTTTGTAACTTTGTCCATTGTTTCGACCTATGTGAGGTGATAGCAAAAATATCTTTCCCCATGATATTGTTGGTGTGAGTTTGTGTAACAATTGTGTCAGCATCAAAAGTCCCAGCTGGAACTTCGGCAGCTTCATGTCCACTGATAATTTGTAAGTGGACTATCAGATATAATTTTGGTTTCCCCAGTAAGATCAACATGAGGTCTTATAGACAAAGAATGTCTGAAGGGAATGAAGAGTGAAGACAAACGAATGTCCAGCTAAAACAATTACATTAGCAAAGCACTGTCCTGAGGATCTGATGGAACAGTGATGTCATTGTTTGGAATGATAGTCCCATTACTGTTATTAAGACAACCAATAATCATGAACTGACTTGTCTGATCACTCCACCTAATGTAGACACAACATAGTGTGTGTATTGATTTGTTGGTGTATATGATGTTGATGGAAGCTAGAATGGACATAAAATCTGCATTACTACGAAAACTCCATGCAACAACTGATATTGGCTCTGTGTCTAGACGATGAAACTTTAAGACCTTTTTCTCCTCCAGGAGTAGTTATTATCTAACACTTCATAACTTGCTGTATAGCGACTTTACAAGTGTTCTGATAACTAGTTGTACCCATAAATGAGAAGTTGTTATCAAGTGTTGTGACTTTGAAATTAATAGGATCAATTTTCATAGTATGAACATACAATGTACGTATAGTAGATCCATGTACATGCTCATAGAATCCCATAAGAACTCAGTACTGTATGTACTGAGGTCAATCTGTGGTTCTATATTGAAAAGAAAACATTTAAATATAGAGGATAAGGTAATTATTTTGATGAGCTAAACTTAAAAACTACTTATTCTAAATATATTTGTATTGACTATAAATGTTAAAAATAGAAAAGTATTAGTAGGGTTTGCTATGTATCAACACTTCACATAAACAACATATGTCCTACTAATAAAGTTTCTGAGAAAGTCATAAATGTAAGGAGTCTGTTTGATAACACCATCTTAAACAAGCCTAAACTATTATTGCACATAGAGATCCTACTAGTAGCAACATTAATGGTTATTTAGTATAAAGTTGTAGAAAAAAAAAGAAAAGTTTACAAGAAGTAAAAAGTAAATGTAAAACATGTGTTTCTATGTATCTATTGTTGGAATGTATTAACTCAAGTTCATGTTTTAAAGGTGAACAAATCATAAGTGATATTTATAATTTTAATTGTTGCTTCCAAAACTTACTGCCACTGATCTGTCAAATCAGTTTCACCAACTATAAACTTTCCTCGACATTGTCCACAGTTATCAACTATACATTGGGCATCAGGAAATTAGAACAGGTTTCGATGATCACAAGGATTATTAGACAATATATGGTGGTTTATCAGGAGGACATGAACCTAATAATATTAAGAAGAAAGAATACAATTACCTTTTCCATTTACTTACTGCAAATGCTTGTGACATTGTGACCAGAAGTGTTAAAGAAATGAGCTGAACATTGACCACACAACTTGATTGTACACATATAGCATCAGGTATTTTTGGACATATTACTGTGTCACATGGATTTTTCTTGACATTGTACGACTTCAAGGCTCTTCTCACATTTTACACCTGTCATAATAAAAGTCTTAAATTAAAAATAATGCTTACATAATCAAACTTTTCATCAAATTACTTTCATATTCAATCAAATCTAACAAGTCTAATATACTTACCACATTGTTGTAGACAGTTATGTAAATTTCAAAGTTGTTTTGATTACCATCACAACCGCCATATGTAAATTGCTCACATCTACCCACAGCATAGTTATAATACCATCGAAAGGTATTGTTAGTACATGGACCACTAACTGGTAACACACAAACACATATCTACAGAAAATACAATGAAATTGAATAATAAGATCTAATTTTGTATTTGTTTTTCTTGATCAGAACTTACCACAAATATTTGTGACTTCATTATTCTTGTAATAATATCTTGGAGAGCAATCTGAACACTCATCTGGATAACAAACTGCGTCAGGATAGTCAATACAAACACTGCTATCACAAATATCTGAACTACATTTGTTAGTTGGTTGACCCAAATGAACATCCTAGGTGAATAACAATTACATACATTGCAAAAAACATATAGCCTTAATGTTTATATAACTCACCACAAAGATCAATGCATTCATTAAGAGTCCAAAACTGGTTTTTATTTCCATGACAACCACCATAAATGAATAATTCACATTGACTTGAACTGGTGTTAAAAAACCAACGAGGAAATCTACCTTTACATGATCCAACTTTAGGAGGTAGATGACAAGTAGCTAGAAATTAATATTACAATAGTAATTAATACCAATCTATAACTTTATAAGTAAATAAAGTGCAACATAAATTGAATTTGCAAATTTAAGTAATTTTTGCTTAAGAATAGTTACCATTGCTTCTTGGAATATTAATTGGATTTAACTTCATCCCTCCAACATAACTGTACCCTCCATAAGCTGTCCAGCCATAGACAGAAACAAACAATTTACCATTTGGGTTAGGATGTGCTATTGTATTGGTACCACTAAAAGATGTTGAATAGCCATATCCATAAGCAGAGCCATCTGAACCATATATTAGAACCCATGGTGGATTGATAAAAACATTGTTGATCAATAAACTCTGATTAAAGTAAACATCATTTGGTACAACCACACTGTAATAACTAGTACCCTTTGACAGTAATGAAGAGAACTGGATGGAGTGTTCATATTGTTCTATTTGGTGGAACTGTGTAAGGGAAGGGTCACCATAGTTACCACCACCATATCGTGTACTAACACCAATTTGAGCAACATAGATTGGTTTATTAGATATAATACTACAGTATACATTGTTGGGTGTGTAAAACCAATTAGTGTTGTTTTCATCAAATTTGATCTGTTCTGCAATGTAATTTGTATCACAGGTTTTGACTGCATTTGTTTTATTGTTGGTAGCAATTACTTTGTAACTTTGTCCATTGCTTCGACCTATGTGAGGTGGTAAAAGAAAAGTCTTTCCCCATGTTATTGTTGGTGTCAGTTTGTGTAACAATAGTTTTCAGCATCAAAAGTCCCAGCTGAACTCGGCAGCTTCATGTCCACTGATGATTGTGAGTGGATATCAGATATAATTTTTGTTCCTGTAAGATCAACATGAGGCTTATAGATGAAGAATGTCTGAAGGGAATGAAGAGTGAAAACAAACGAATGTCCAGCTAAAACAATTATATTAACAGCAGCACTGTCCTGAGGATCTGATGGAACAGTGATGTCATTGTTTGGAATGATAGTCACATTACTGTTTATTAGACAACCATAATCATGACTGACTTGTCTGATCACTCCAACCTAATGTAGACACAACATAGTATGTGTATTGAATTGTTAGTTGTTTATGACACGGAAAAGCTATGTAAGACATGAAATCTGCTTCATTCCGAAAGCTCCATGCAACAACTGATATTGGCTCTATGTCTAGAGATGAAACTTTAAGACCCTTTTTCCTCCAGGAATAGTATGATCTAACACTTCGTAACTTGCTGGTATAGTGACTTTATTAGGTTTGTTATAACTAGTTTTACCCATATAAAGAAATTGCCATCAAGTGATGTGACTTTGAATGTAACAGGAGTTATTTTCATAGTATGAACATACAATGTACTTCTTTAGATCCATGTACATGTTCATAGAAACCCACAAAGAACTCACTGCTCTTTGTACTGGGGTAAATTTGTGGCTCTAAAATGAAAATAAGTAAAACATTGCTTTCAAACATAGATTGTGTTGAGATATTTCAATAAGGTGAGCTACTTGTATATCATGCGTCAACAAATGTAGATATGATAGATGGTGTGAATACTGCAAATTTAAATTCAAAGCCCATTCAAAAGAATGAAAATTAAATAGTGAAAATTTAAATTTTTACATTGTCTTAAAACTCACTGCACTGATTCTGTGATGTCAGTTTCATTGATTACAAACTTTCCTTGACAATGTCCACATATGTCAAGTACACATTGAGCATCAGGAAAATTAGAACACACTAGACTGTCACAAGGATTATTAGTACAATATTTGGTGGTTTATCAGGAGGACATGAACCTAATATAATTTAAGCAGATGCTGTCATTTTCAAATTATTAGTACTTACTGCAACTATCTGTGACATTATGACCAGAAGTGTTAAAGAAATGAGCTGAACATTGACCACAACTTGATGATACACATATACGCATCAGGTAAGTTTGGACATAGTGTTGTTTCACATGGATTGTCTGGACATTGTACTTGTTGAATATCCTTACTTTTCACCTGTTTTAAAAACATACATGATGTTTATATAATTGTTAAAACATTAGATCAAATACAATAATGATTTAGTTTTTCAGTCCAAACTAACAAGGCTAACACACTCACCACATTGTTGTAGACAGTTATGTAAAGTTTCAAAGTTGTTTTGATTACCATCACAACCACCATACATAAATTGTTGACATCTACCCACAGCATAATTTATAATACCATCGAAGGGTATTGTTAGTACATGGACCACTAACATGTACAGCAAACAAAAGTCTACAGAAACAGTAATGAAATAAAATTGATAAGATCAAATGTTATTAATTGAACAATGTGTGCACGTGTGCCAAAATTTAAGATATGTCAATATATTCTGGATTTTATAAAGAAAATTTAATATTTCTTTTAAAAATATTACCATTGCTTCGTGGAAAGTTTCATTGGATTTAACTTCATTCCTCCAACATAACTGTGCCCTGCATACTCTCTCCAACCATAGATAGAGACAAACAATTTACCATTTGGATTTAGGATGTGCTATTGTATTGGTACCACTAAAGATGTTGAATAGCCATATCCATAGATAGAACCATTTGAAGCATATATTAGAAAACCCACCGGTGGATTGATAAGAACATTGTTGATCAGTAAAGTCTGGTTGAAGTAAGCATCATTAGGTACAACCACACTGTAATACTAGTACCACTTGACATCAAAAGTAGAGAACTGGATGGAGTGTTCATATTGTTCTATTGGTGGCACTGTGTTAAGGGAAGGGTCACCAAAGTTCCCACCAGCATATTGTGTACCTACACCAATTTGAGCCACATAGATTGGTTGATCAGAAATAATACTACAGATATATTATTGGTTGTGTAAAACCAATTAGTGTTTTCCTTCAAAATTGATTTGTTCAACACTGTAACTTGTACCACAGGTTTTGACTGCATTTGTTTTATTGTTAGTAGCAATTACTTTGTAACTTTGTCCATTGTTTCGACCTATGTGAGGTGATAATAGAATGCTTTTTCCCCATGTTATTGTTGGTGTGAGCTGTGTAACAATAGGATCAGCATCATTAGTCCCAGCTGGAACTCTGGCGGCTTCATGTCCACTAATAATTGTGAGTGGACTATCAGATATAATTTTGGTTCCAGTAAGATCAACATGAGGTTTAGAAACAAAGAATGTCTGAAGTGAATGAAGGACAAAATCAAAAGAATGTCCGGCTGACATAATCATATTAACTGCAGCACTGTCCTGAGGATCTGATGGAACAATAATTTCATTGTTTGGAATGATAGTCACTTTACTGTTATTATGGCAACCAATAATCATGAACTGACTTGTCTGATCACTCCACCCTAATGTAGACACAACTAGTATGTGTATTGAGTTGTTTGGTTGTTTATAACATGGAAGAGCTAGATAAGACATGAAATCTGAGTCAGTACGGTAGCTCCATGCAATAATTGATATAGGCTCTGTATCTAGAGATGAAACTTTAAGACCCTTTTTTCCTCCAAGAGTAGGTATGATCTAACACTTCATAACTTGCTGGTATAGAAACTTATGAGGGGTTGTGATAACTAGTTGTACCGTATAAGAGAAGTTAGAATCAGATGATGTGACTTTGAAATTTACAGGAGTTGTTTTCATAGTATGAACATACAATGTACGTTCTTTAGATCCATATACATGTTCATAGAACCCTATAAAAAACTCACTACTGTATGTACTGAGCTCAATCTGTGGCTCTGTAATAAAAGCAAATATTTAAAATAAACATACGTTTTAACGTAATGACAATTGTGACTAGATATAAGAAAAAGATATTTATTTAAATTTTATTCTTATGAGCTGAACTTAAAAACTTACTTAATCCATATTATTATATAAAAATATTTTTTATAAAGTAAAGATAATGTAGGGATGGCTCTATCTCATCTATTAAAGAAACAATACAACATTAAGGATAGCTATAGTGCCATACTTCATATATAACTACAATATATACCAGTAACAAATTTCAATAATGTCATTAAATGTAGGAGGTTTGGATGATTATAATTCTTAAACAAGTATTAAGTATGAATGGAAGCATAGATAGACACCCTACCCTACTTAGCAGGCACAATATCAAGGTCATAATGAATATTAAGTTTGTTGCAATGGTTGTAATAGAGTTTTGAGACAAACATTCCCATAAGAATGAGAAGTAAAAGGCTACTTAGCTACATTAGTTGTAATTTTTACTTATTTGTGTCATTTTTATGGAAATTTTTGTTGAAAAATTGTTTCTTATTTTTGATAGAGATAATAATAAAAGCAATAAAATGGCGTCTTCAGGAAAGCTGCTTCAAACTCTGTAAAAAAACCTACTTTTTATCTGAAAAATCTCTTGACACAAAAGTGAAAATCTCTTGTAAAAACATAAATTTCTGTGTTTTTGTGCTTTACTACTCCAAATGTCATATGTAGAAAGAATGTGTTGTATGGGCTTCATAGTTTAAGCATTAGTTCTTGTGTTAGTTAGTCAATAAATGTGAAGTAATTTATGCTAGCAATTTTTTATGCTACTGATATATATGAGTACTTGACTCATTTGCTATTGAAAATGGTGTAACATTGATAAATTGAACATTATTAAGTTTCAATTTCTAGTAATGTCTGTATATCAACTGCTCTCAAAGTCAACTTGCTCCTCAATTGCTCCCCACCAATCATCTACATGCAAACATAAGTACGTTTACAGTACACTTGGGTTTCATATTGTGAAGTATCCTTGAACTTATATTTTGTCCTATTGTGCACAACTTTAAGCACAAGGTCTTTATTAGGGAGTTTAATGCACTACACAAGGTTTTCCAACACCCAGATTTGCTGTAAATGACTTCCTCTATTAATAGAGAGTGCATTTTCCATTGACAAGTGGAACTATGTCAAGCTTACCATGTAAGAGAGGATTAGGAAGAATGCATGTTAATCTACAAAGTTGCGCTTGAATTGTATACAGGATTGACCATCAATATAAAATAGCTACCCAAGTGTTTCTTTAGCGCTAACTTTATCCTTAATGGCAGTTTCTGTAGATTATTTATAGCTGAATGTGTAGTTGTATCTAGACCAATCAAAGAAATATTGGTAAATAATGTATAGCTATGTAGCATTACCCAATATAAATATTTTAATTAGGTTTGTGTTGTTTTTGTAAAACCGATCTGAAGAATAAACAGGATACAACAAGGATATATAGACAGTACAGGGTAAGAAAAAGAATGAAGAACGTATGTACTTAATAGATATAATCTCCCAATTCTAATGACAATATAAGACTGACTTTCAAGGTTTTGAAACAACACATCTAACTTTAATCTAAGACAACATTCGAGTAATTGATTAGCAGGAGACTGATATTCTGCATGTATTATGAGGAGTTATTCTGTATATAAACAGAAAATTGTGTCAGCTTTTTTATTGCTTTTAAGAAACCATTTGATAACTTTCTTTTAGATACTTAAAGCTTTGTATGGCCTAGCTCTCTCATATCCCTATAATATTTACAATAAAATAATAACATGTCATTGATCAATGACAATAATGACTGAGCCTCTCAAAGAAAGTACCCAATTGAGACTGAAGATAATTCCTCCAAAAGAAAAAAGTTGATATTACCACTCGAAAAAGTTTTTAAAAGCGTGTCTATTACATTAGTACATTGATGTGGAAACCTACATCTTTTAAGTATAATCATAGTGGAGGATTCAAAGAACTTGAGGTCAACTGGAATGGGTATTGTCTTCCTTCTGATCATTATTTTATAAGGTTATAGAAATTGTGTTAACATAAAGGAAAACCTGATAGATGAGATGAGCACTTTTCTATAGATACATTAATTTATGCTAATTATAAGTTTCCATATCTATACTTTTGTTTATAGTCCTGTTAAATCATTGAGGCATAAAAGAAAAGAACTTAGTTGCTAATTAACAATGTACGTGTCTAGAGATTAGAAACAGATGGAATTTTGATAATATATGAACTTTGTAATCCCATTAGTAAAACTTAGCAGCACAAAATTACTATATGGAAAGTCTGATCAAATAAAAGTTTTAATTGAAGACTATCTTTTAAAAAAAAACACCAGTCTTTTCAAGAACCTTTATAACTAGAATGTTGGAAAAGAAAATATTTCTCTACATTAGCAAAGCTAATAAACCTGTACTTAGCTATAGTGACATTACCTAACCCAGCTGAACGTGCCTTTCAGCAACTGTAGTAACAATATTACTAACTAGTCTCAACCAAAACGAATACTGGAATAGCGTACTCATCAAATTCTTTACACTTTTACAATTAACTTTGAGCCTTTGTTACTATTTCCTGTCATATGCAATTAACACTTTACTAATTGATTTGTTATAAAAGCTACCAGCTAATTTGTCCTCCAGGAATTTCCTGGTCCAAGAAGCCAGCACAGCATTGACACTACTAACCATAGCATGGCCATCAGACTAGCTATGAGCTAGTGTTTATTTGACTTCGTTTCCTCATCACACCACTGTTATAGTGTGGATAACTGTTTCTGGTCTATGCTTTTGATCCTTGTGAAAGATATTTACTAAATCATCTCAGTTGTGCCTCATTGTATCACAAAAATAAAAGGGACTCAATCTGATGTGTGCTGATAATCCTTAACTTATCTAGAAGCTGTATTTACTCCTGAAAGTAGTCTTCATTGTATGTTGCATTCATTTACCACATAGAAAAAATGAACAGATAGGATGTAAACTAGGAACTAAAGTCACAAGAACTTGGCAATTTGCCTTTGTTGGCTGTGTAAACAGCTATAAAATCACCTTGTTTAATATGAGTGGAACCTGAACTTTCGTACAATAACAAAAGGTTTGGAGAGAAGTGAACAACTAGATCATCGTAAGTTTGACTTTGGTTTGGTCACTAAATGTCATGCTAGAGAATACGTCTCAGGACAGGCAGTGGTGTATAGATCTTTTAAATAACTATGAACTGATTTTTTGAAGAACAAGCAGCAGGATTACACAGAGGATCCAAACCAGTGCCAGAGGAACCTATGGGGCATCAGGGGCACATGCCCCCCCCCCCCCTCCAAAAAAATTAGTACATGCTCATCGTGCCTCTCAAAAATTTGTACACTGAAGTATGCAATATATAGAGAACAATGAAAAACACTCATTGTAATTATAATATAATTGTGGCAATTGGGTATTTACCACATTCATTGTGTATAAACACATGTAGCAATGATTACAGGCATTAATAAAATAATTTCTTTCACATAATCATATTATAAGAAATTATACCAAAATTGATGTATATTAAGGATTAAAAGCAAAAACACTCCTCAGCTTCTGGCGCTGTGCACCCCCCCCCCCCCCCCCCCCCCAAATTCAACCTCCACCCCTGATTCAAACAACATGACAAAGTAGGGATGGGCATCACTTGTTTAATATAATAAGTTTTATAAATATGACTGCTGTAATAGCTACCACACACATGAACAAATACATATATTATTGCATATTACATATACCTTTGAGAAGATCTTTTAAAGTTAGTAGGAGTTGACGTGTGACTAATTGTGCAGCATTTAATATCCAACTATCCACGTGGACAAGAATTTGTCAACTACCTGACTGGTACATGTAGTTGCAATTTGAAGAACTATAGTGATATGTTATCTTCAATGATGAATATATATATGTGTGTATATATATATATGTGTATATATATATATACATATATATATATATATATATATATATATATATATATATATATACGTATTGGTTTCAAACCTGTTGAATTGCCTGATCATTCCAATAATCATTAAAACAAAAAACTTCAAACACAAGACAATTCAAGTTAGTGTCACTCAAAAGAATATCAGTACAAAATCCATTATCAGTATAACATGATTGATGACTGTTGAAAGCAATTGCTTGTAATTGACTACATGTTCCATTTGACTCGTAGACAGTGCTGTTCAAAATGGCTTTCATCAAGCAACGTTTAATATTCTCAATCCACTTTGACCCTATATAAAATTGTTAATAATTAAAGAGAAAAACATTAAGACTTACAGCAGTTGTGAAACAACTTTCCTATTTTGTGCAACGTCGGCAATATCTGTCACCATAGGCAAGAGGATATTCATTAGTATCACATTGAAATCTTGGCTCTACACACTGAGTATAGAAGTCACAGTTACCATCATTAGCTAGAGCTGTACAGTCCTGAGCTTTGACAGTAACTGTCAGAGTGAGCACAACTGCAAACACGAGTATGTCATGCTGTAATGCAACGCTGTTGCTAGTGGCATCGTTTAAATAGTTAGTCTCGTTCCCAGACTCCACTCGCGCTATTGCGGAAATGTCACAGTCTTGCAATTTTGTCTTACCAATCAGAATGCCCGAAATCTGTGAGGTCATCAGAAGAATGGATAATAATTACTATTTGTAAAGCATTTAAAATCGAAATCAAAACATTAAGTGCAAAAGTATAGTTCTATTAACATGCTCCCTGGATTTTTCTACAAGCTCGAGATATCAACTATTTTCAAATTTCTGGAGGTGAAATCTTCGACTGAGATACACATCTTGTCTGTAACTGACGTCCAATGACGTTACAACGAGAAATTCACTAACATGACCAGACCCCATTCACGGAATAATCAGAGATATTTAGAATTGTGAAATACTTTAAAATTTTTGTGTGGTCAAACGAAAACTACCAGAGGTTAATACAGTTGAATATTCAGTGAACATAACATTGGCGTTTTGAAAGAGATATATATGACATATACATGTGTTTGATCTTATCATGTTATTAGTTATATGATGATAGATTGAGTCTTAATACATATAACATAATGGTGTTTTTGATACTACGATAGCTAAATACAAAAGTCTTTTAGTAAATAGCTAATAAAGGCTCTATAATATTAATATGCTATAACTTAAATTAATGCAAGAAACTGACAGAACTAAGACTAAACTGTTTTTTATAAAGATGTTACCATAATATCCATAAACAATCAAATTTGCAATTGTTATACAACAAATTTTTTCCTTTTGGATTGTGAGTCAATGTAAAAAAATTTAAAAAACCTCTGTAATACTACCTCAGTTGATATTTATAACATTAAGTGTAATAGTAGGTCAGGTGTTTGCAAATGAAAAGTATGTCTGTTGTCATGTCAACACAGCTGGCATTTGTCGTGATAACAATACTATTAATAAGATACAAACCAAAGCTAATATTAAAGCCATTCCTTATTTGGTAAAAATGCCAATGCTAATGTTTAAGATCATTTGAATGTCATCACCAAAGTATTAACTATAACAAACATTTATACAGTATACTAAATGATATGTTACCTATATAAACATTATTAAGACTATACATAACTGTAGCTGTGTATACATTACTGCTAAAATGTTTTTCCATAAAATCACTAGACAAGTCAGCTGATCACAAAGCAGAAAGATACTACGACTGTCATAACTGCCATGTGTTAATCTATGATAAGAACAACCAATACCATAAATTAATCTTAGGTGTCAAAGAGTGTATGATATTTATATGTAATAAAGTATTGTATACTTTAATATATACAATTTATAAATATACTGAAGTTGTTTTAAGCATAAGATAGTACATTCATACACAGTTATATATATATATATATGAGGGAGTGCACATGTACACCTGTTAGCTTCCTAATCATGATTTCACATACAACAGTTATGACTAGGAATCTATTGGGACTGATACAAGTAGTCACTTTATTAATGAAAACAATGGATCAGTGAGAAAACACCTCTGTAAACTCCTGTGGGATTATGTAGCATTAATTTCTGACCTTGCAATGTATATATATATATATATATATATATATATATATATATATTGATAATTGAGTTTTAACATTAATACATGTACAGTACGTAAAAAAATCCACTGCTATGTGTGTGTCCTTAGTAGTACATCCTTAAGTCACTCATGTAGAACATATAAACATGACTGCACCAAAAAGAAAGACTTTAATAAACCTGTATATCACACATATGCAAGTAGGTCACTTTAGTTGTATGAATGTGGGAAACCAAGATGTGAACCTATTGAATTAAGTTTGCATGTTTATATCAGTGTATGGAGATACTCCCTTATATTGATTGTCATTGAATGGTATACCACTGTTTATGATGTGTTTATATATTTCTAGTTGAATCATAACACATTACTACTGTGAGTTTGGATTTATGTGAGATCAATATCCACATGACCATCATATTATACCTTTTATTACATATGCAGAATTGAAATACTCTGAGTCATTATAATGTTGACTACATGTTTTCAAACTCAAACAGATGAAACATGACAGATGTATCATATACAATGATAATTATGTCAAAACAGTTTATATATTCTAGTTTGAAATCATACCACAATATTATACTGTGAATTTGGAATTAAGATCCACATTACATCATATTATATCTTTTATTACATATACAGAATTGAAATACTCTGAGTCATTATAATGTTGACAACATGTTTTCAAAACTGAAATAGATGAAATGACAGGTGTATTATATACATTATATGTCAAAACAGTTTATATATTCTAGTTCAAATCATAAAACATAGTACTACTATGAATTTGGATTTATTGTGATCAATATCCACATTGCATCATATTATATCTTTTATTACATATACAGAATTGAGTCATTATAATATATGATTACTACTGTTTTCAAAACTGAATAGATGAAACATGACAGATGTATCATATACAAATGATAATTATGTCAAACAGTTTATATATTCTAGTTGAACTCATAACACTATTACTACTGTGAATTTGAAATTAATATCTACATTACATCATATTATATCATTTATTTACATATACAGAATTGAAATACTCTGAGTCATTATAATGTTGACTACATGTTTTTCAAAACTAAATAGATGAAACATGACAGATGTATCATATACATTATATGTCAAACAGTTTATATATTCTAGTTCAAATCATAACACTATTACTACTGTGAATTTGGATTTATTGTGATCAATATCCACATTACATCATATTATATCTTTATTACATATACAGAATTGAGTCATTATAATGTTGATTACATGGTTTTCAAACTGAATAGATGAAACATGACAGATGTATCATACACAATGATAATTATGTCAAACAGTTTATATATTTCTAGGTTGAAATCATAACACTAATACTACTGTGAATTTGGAATTAATATCCACATTACATCATATTATATCTTTTATTACATATACAGAATTGAAATACTCTGAGTCATTATAATGTTGACTACATGTTTTCAAACTGAATAGATGAAACATGACAGATGTATCATCATACAAATTATATGTCAAATGTATGTACATAATATACAATGTCTTTATTATACATACATATCATTAACATATAATCATTGTAGAATAATAAAACACCTATATAAAAATATGTGATATAAGTTATATAGATTATGTATATGCCTAAACAATGTTCAGTAAACAATCATGAGTATCGACATCTTTAATTTACTTTTGTTATTTATACTATTATATTACTTTCACAAGAAACACAACCACAATTGTCATTTAGTAGTTGTGAGCAATTAGAAGATCTAGGTGACAAAAAAAACAAGGTGGTCAAAACATTGATCAGGATAAAAATCTGTTTACTATGTTTATCAAAAGCTTGTAAAATATACCTACCAAAACTATATAATGTATAATATACAATTGCTGGACTGACACATCCTGGTTTAAAGGATGGAGAATATATTACTGGTGAATTGAATTTTGTGTAAAGCATTTAAATATATCCGATGAAAATATATATAAAGAATCCACATTTTTTGAATATAGCACCGTGCAGAATGAAGGATCCTGTTAAAATATAAAACAATTACAATGAACGGGAATATGTAAAGTTTTTATTAGCATTTCTGAATTTGCAACAATGATTTTGTGATATCAGTTCATTTCATTATAAACTTTATTTGCATTGTACACAGTTGTGAAATACACATTGAGCGTCAGGAAAAAAATAGAACAAATGAGCCATATATTATGGTAGAATATGTTGATGGCTTATCAGAAGGACGAGTATCTAAATTAAGTAAGCAAAAAATTGTCATTTATTAATACTAGTGCATACTCCAACATTCTGATGGGAGTTTTTTAAGAAATGGGCTTAATGCTCACCATAACTTGATGATACACATATAGCATCAGTTATGTTTGGACATTGTACTAAAATGTCAAGACATTGAATCTCTTGAATGTTCTTTGCACTTTACACTGTCATTTCAAAAGTGTTAGCATTTTTATTATTGTTAAAATTTTTGATCAAATTACCTTTCTTTTCAGTCAAATCTAACAGGGCTAAAACACTTACAATATTGTTCAAAACAGTTAGATAAAATTTTACCATATTGTTCTAGACAGTTAGTAAAATTTCAAAGTTGTTTTGGTTAAGATCAACAACACCAAATTGCTGACATCTACACACAGCCTAGTTATAATGCTATCAAAGGGTATTGTTAGTACAACAAGCAAACATCTATAGAAAATGCAAATTGATTGGTCTAAATAATAATTTGTTTGACCAAGAATTATTGTTAGCATTATAAGTTTATCATTATAGAAATATCATGGGAATAATCTCAAACCTACCAGTTGATCAAACAAAAAGCTTAGGTCAATAAAAATCATATGCATATACCATATAGGAATATTCTACAATATATAGCTCACCACAAAAATCAATGTATTTATTAAGAGTCTTAAATTCATAGTCATAACAATCACCATAAAATCAATAATTCACATTGACTTTAACTGTTTGGTATTAAAAGACCAATGACAAACCTACCTTTACAATTGCAAGATAAGCTTCAGGTGATAAAAAACAGAAAGCCATATCTTTAAAAATTTATTGTAATTGTTAACACCCTTTCTCCAGTCACATCATTTCATTCACGGAATTGGATAATACTTCCACAATTGTGATCTCACATAAATCACACTGATCCATATATCAATGACATATGCTTATGATCACAATTTATTATAACAATAAATGGTTGGAAATTTAGACAGTTTAGTAAAAAATTCTTCTGTTTAAACTATTGAGAAACTAATGGGTTTTTTTCTATAAGTTGGTCTACAACATTAAATTGTGAGATTAACAGTTCTCAAATAAAGAATTCTAAGATTTCATAAACAGTAATAGAATCATGATCGTATGAAAGTGTTGCTATTTCACTTATCATGTGAAATGAGAGAAAGTACACCAAGTAAAAAGAATAATTGAAGTGTGAACTAGCATGTTTTAAGTACAAAATAACTCCCCAGTTGACAATGATAGAGTCTGTATTTGCCTTTGCCACATCTAGACCTTCATGAAAGTTAGAATTTAAAGTGAAGAAACAGAAAGAAATCCAAGATCAAAAGAGGTGACTTAAGAGAAAATAGAGGTGATACTTTGCTATAGACATTAGGTACCAATAGAAGAAACTATTGTAAGAAAATAGGTCCAGTTTTTTACATTGTTAAAATTATTAACAGTCTCAGAATCTATATTAGGAAATACATAAATCAGTTACATAAATAACATCCTTAGTCTAAGATACAGTTGAATCTGATATTCTTGTGTTAATAATTTACTGGAGTTATATCAGAGTATCCATTCTTGAACTTAGATGATTGAAGGAACTGAACCATTGATAATCAGGCTTAACATCATATTCAGGTTATGAAAACTAAATTACTATGTAAGTGGGTGTACAAATGACCTATGAATCAATTTTGAAGGTGTAAAAATATGATTGTTGGTATCTTTTGATTAGAAATAGCTAATGCATTTTTAGATTGAACTGTGAGAGTATTTAACTAATACAACAACAACAGATTTGAAATCAGTTTTGAAAAGTACAATCATGCAATCAGAGCATAAATCAAACTTAGAGGAAGTATTAGAGACTTTGTTGTCCAAAAATTTTACATTTATGAAACCAAAGGTACGTACTGGGTCATAAAATTACAAAAGAAGGAATTTTGATGAGTCTGCTTCATTGTGAAGTGTGCTCTAACTGGTCTTATTATGAGTGTGTCAAGGTTTCCACAGTCATTGCTGACAATCTCTATTACATATGTCCCTTTTGTATTAAGTTTTACCTCTCGCTTGTCTCTGACTTAAGATCGGAGATTCATACCTTAGAGCTTACATTATCATACTCGAGAAATCTTGCTCTTGCAAGTCCAAAATTCTAGTCACCTCTCTTTCTATCTCCTTCCTCACTCTCTCTTCTCATTTCCACTATTAACCTCACTACTCTACCATTATCACTACCTAATACTTCAAATTTCCAGCCACCATCCTCTAACATATCCATCTCACTTCATCACCTCTTTACTTTCTCCTCCTTTTGTTCTACATCCCCTCTACCTCTCCACTTTACTCCTTCTACTACTTGTAGTAACTCCGTCTAGCACGACTACCTTAGGTATTTCACTGAATTGAATATCTTAATCTCTCTCTGAAACAACAATGGCAGAATATGCACCAAAATATATATACAGAAATGTATCAATGACGTCACAAATCATTACAAATAATTACAATGCATAGATAACACAACATAATAAGTCTCAATATACTACACTACTACTACCTTACCCTCATCCACTGTCACCAATGTATCACTCCCATTTAATCGTTTCAAACTGCTCCTCTTACTAGTTACTATTACACTATTGCTCCTATTATTATCATTACCTCTCTACCTGAATCTTTAAAACCACTTTTTTTAGCCAAAGTCATCATCCTTCATAGAAATCCTCCAGTCTTTCCTTTTTTCTTCAAACTTTCCACATCATAAAAACAAGCCCCAATCTACATTTTGTCCTACTCAATCAAGGCTTAAACCTATTGTAATGTTACCTCCTCCTCTACCAAGTCTGTCCAACTTACCAATATCTCACCCTCCCTCAAATCTCCTACCCAACTTACCTCCGCATTTCATCACAATGCACTATTACCTCTTCTCCAAATCAACCTACCCTTACTTCCTCCTCCTACAAGTCTTCAACCCAACCTACCTTCTCTTCACTTCCTCCAACTCTTCAATCCAGTCTACAACTTCCTCTGCTCACCACCAGCAAACTCTCCAATCTAACTCATCTTTTTCCCTCTACCTCCTCCTTCTTCTCACCTCTACTTCCTACTACCTCATCAACATCCAACTCTTCACTCAGATGTCCCAACATCTCTTTACTCAAAATCTTGTCATTCTCCACCTCTTCTTCTCCCAATCATCACCTTCTTCCTTGTGTTCTGTCAAACCTTCTGTTAGCTTTGCTTATCCCATTCCTTTGTAATTCTGCTCACAATTCACATCCTCTAATTTAGTAGATTTTCTACTTTAATGCTTGTAGCATTCTTCCTAAACTAGATAAGCTCTCGCCTTTCTGCACTGTTTTTAATATTAATCTTGTCTGTATTGTGGAATCTTGGCTATTTGCTGACATTCTTAATCTTAACATTGCTCTGCCTAAATACTTATTATTCCATCGTGATTATAACCACTATGGGTGCGGTATGTTTGTCTTTGTAAAATCATGCTTTATTAAAGAGTTTAATCATTTACTCTTTCTCAATTAGCACTCACTACCGGACCACATCTGCATCTCTCTGGATCTTTTTAGTTAATGATTTCACATTCCTCAATCTCTTCATTCTTTCTAATCTTATCGTTTTAGGTGATTTTAAAGTTAAGTTTTACTCTACTTCATCCTCTAAGACTAAAACCGGATGTCATATCTGATACTTTTGATAATGTGCTCACTCAGTTTTTTCTCAAGCTGATACACAATCCACTATTGATCTTCTTTTCTCCCATCTAACATTGATGATACTTCTTGTAGTATTCTTTCTCCTGTCTCTTCTTCAGACCAATTTCTCTATTCTGTTCTCTCAGATTAAATTTGCAGTCTCATTTGTTGTATTCCTATGACACTGCTTCTGTTTCTGATGGCATATCCTCTACAATACACCTTCTAGTACATTACTTCTTTTCTCCCTCATTTTCAATTCTTCCATCTCTGAAAGATCACATCTTTAATTATCTGTACACTTTTTGTTCTACTCGTAGCATCCTTTCTAATTGTAGCTTGGTTTCCAACCTGAATCTCAACTGAAACAGCTCTATTATCTGTTCTCGAATCTTAGTTTTCTTCATTGGATCTCAGAAAAGCAGTCTCTGTAGTCTTCTTTGATCTCACAAAAAGCAGTTGACTCTATACCAGCTTGTAAGTTTGGGTTAACATACGTGAATTCAAATTAAAGATGGATCACAGAGAAAAGAGGGTGTAGCTGAATGATATTAAACTGTGAAAAGAAAACATTACTATTATATTACATTATATTCAAGACATATACAATGATTTTATGATTAATATTATATTTTTGTAGCGTTTTATATTAATGACAGCATAATAGTTTCAATACACCAAGGCCTCACACTAATACCAACAGTTTCAAAACTATGTACACACCCTAAAGATCTCATTCCAACAAGAGATAGTCTGAAACCCATGTCCAATCAAAGTTCTCAATCTGGATCCTATAAATCCTATAAACTGCTTCTAATCAACAGTCCACAGAGAAAGAATTGCAAATACAAACTTGTACTATATTACTATACATATATGTATGTATGTATATATATATATATATATATATATATATATATATATATATTATATATATTATATATATATACACACATATATATATATATATACATATTATCTATCACTGCATTAAGTCAACAATATAGTGCTATGTGTATGTATAAAATATCTCTTATATAGTACTAGTAGTTTGTTTACATGATCTGCAATGATGTCTTTATAATAACTCTAATTTTAATCATGGTTGCTGATTACAGCTATACATAGAAACTCTGCACACTCTATACTTAGATATACTGAGTTAGGTAGTTTTGCCATGGTAAACTGAGGTTATAGAGTACTTGGAAAAATTTTTAAGGGATGGGTTGGAGTGGGTTTGGAACCAGAGAATGCAGCAATACAAATGGATAAAGAGACCAATGAGAATGGACTATTCAGTAGTAAGAGTAGGTGGATTTTAAAACTGGCTAAAAGCATTTGATAATATACATGTGCATGTACATGTACCTTTCCTCTGAATGATATTCTATGCTCCATTATCCCCTAGTCCTATTCCAATGACCTATAAGTATATATTACTTTAACTATCTATACATGTGTTGACAGTTTGACACTATATGTTGTAGAAAATGTATCAATATTGTACTAACTATAATATTAATGACCTATAAACTCCATATTTGTGAATAAATTCCAACATGTAGAGGTTGAAATGTCACTAAAATCGACAATCATGATAGTAGTGATGGTCTAGTACATATATGGTTTATATTGGAACTTTCTATTGTTTTGACATATGGTTCAATCTGTCCTTTTCATTGATGTATCCAGCATATGGAGTACTATGTCTTTGTCCTTAAAATTAATATCACTGTCTCATCAACCTGCATCATTTTGTGAACAGTATTAACTGTCCTCTCATCTCTCTCCTCTCTCTCTCTCACTCACACACACACACACATTCACTTAGCAAAGGAGGTGCTGAACTTGTTATTTTCCATTGAATTTTCACGGAGTAAGGATTGTTTATCTTCAAAAGTTTTCTCTACAATAAAAATGTCCAATAAAAATTAAGTTTTCTCAATTGTGCACGCAATTTTTTTATCAGCACTTAAAAATAAGAATGGTTATCAGTAAAATTTTTGACAGGTAAATTTGAGGTTTGTTTGGACATAGGACTAAGTGGGGGTTTTAATAGGAAGATTTGCTCATGTTACATGTGTGTGTGTGATGGTGTGATAAGTGAGGTGTGAGAAGTGGGAGTCGTGACTGTGAAATCAAGAAGTGTAACTGTAAGTGATTTTCATGTATGAATCTAAGAGCTTGTTACAATCAAGAACATCAGGTATCACAGGAAGATCTATGAGGTTAAAAAGTACGAGTGATAATTCTTAAACAGACAAAATAGACAAATTCTCATCATGCAGTTTAATTCAAACAATCTGTCTAAAGTAATCACAGAACACAGCTGTAACTTTTTTTACATAATCAGAGAAAACATCTAATCTACATATATATATATATATATATATATATATATATATATATATATATGTATCATGTATATGTACATGTACATGTGCATAAATGTGTACAGGTATATGATGAAAGAACTCACTATATCTCTTAGTACTCACCAAAAGTGACATTTTTCTACATCTGGAAAAGGTTTTAATAACAACTCTATGAGAGAATGATCGTGCTTTGTTTTCTTTTATTGAGCTGGTGGCTGAACTCCTTAATAATCTTCTCAATATTTCATCACAGTATATCATGGGAACAGATGTTGTTGATGATGCAACAATGAAGTATCATCCTTGCCGCAATGATAAATGACTAACTTTCCTATTACAAATATTACACAAGTCGTAGTAAAACACATCACATATGTCACTTTATTTAGTGCTATGTGATAATTTCCATATTTGGGAGACGGAATATTTGTATATGTATTTGTATTTATATCACAAATAAATATACAAATATTCCATCTCCCAAATATGGAAATTATCACATAGCACTAAATGACATATTATGATAGTTCATTTGGTATAATGCTCAGTTTATTTGTTGGTAGAGGTACATCGTCCACAGCTGGGGAGAGAGATGAGATTCAAATCTAGACTTTTGTAGAATCCAATGACAGCCCTTTTTCTAGGAAGTTACAATTATTTTGTTAAATATTGCCTAATGTAGATTTTATAAAGCAATACAAAAATCATAAGAGCCACCACCTCAATCATAGAGAGTAACTCTAGTGACCATTAGGAATCTATAATAGTAACAGTAACAGGCATCAGAAGACACACAATAAGAGTAGTATTATACCTAAGACCAGTACCAATGTCATCAAATCCTGAATTTAGACTACAAAATTGAATTTGTAAACCCACTGCTAGTTTTTTTTCTAATCTTATAGTGGGAGGAATATACTATATACTGTATTGATCAATATAGTTTTTTATATTATGTTTACTTGGTATATAGTATTACTTTGGAAACTTATTATCATACCCTAAGAACTGTCTTTTTATATAAATTGTCTCTGTTATTCTTCCATTACATTGATTGGTATAGTTATGTTTAGACATTTTTTAAGTATAAGAGTCAATACAGCACACAGTATTTGGACAAACAACAATCTATCAGAACATGTAAATTAATATAAATAGGCAAAAAAAACTGTTCTATTCCAATTCTTATTACATAGTACAGTTTCTTAGTGATATTGTCACCAGAAGTGTTAAAGAAATGAGCTGAACACTGAACCACAACTTGATGGCACACATATAGCATCAGGTATATTTGGACATTGTGCTGTGACACATGGTTGTCTAGACATTTTACGACTTGAACGTCCATTTTTGCATTTTACACCTGTCATAACAAAAGGGTTTAAAATAAAGTAATGTTATTTAATTGCTAAAATTTTAATCATTTTGATGATTAAATTTTTAATCATTAGTCAAATCTATAAGGCTAAAAAACTTACCACATTGTTGTAGACAGTTTTGTAAAGTGTCAAAGTTATTTTGGTTACCATCACAACCACCATATGTAAATTCCTGGCATCTACCCACAGCATAGTTATAATACCATCGAAGAATATTATTAGTACATGGACCACTAACTGGTAACAACAAACAAAAGTCTACCAGAAAACAGAAAACACAATGAAGATCTAAATAAACATTTATTAGCATTATGTACACAAAATAGATTTTTTGGATTTATTAAGTGTAAATTTATTGCTAGTAAAATAATTACCATATCTTCTTGGAATGTTAATGTGATTTAACTTCATCCCTCCAGCATAACTGTGCCCTGCATAATTTCTCCAACCATAGATAGAGACAAACAATTTACCATTTGGGTTAGGATGTGCTATTGTATTGGTACCACTAAAAGATGTTGAGTAGCCATATCCATAGATAGAACCATTTGAAGCATATATTTGGAACCCAAGTTTGATTGATAAGAACATCATTGATCAATAAACTCTGGTTAAAGTAAGCATCATTGGTACAACCACACTGTAATAACTAGTATTAATTGACAGTAATGCAGAAAGAACTGTATGGAGTGTTCATATTGTTCTATTGGAGGCACTGTATTAAGGGAAGGGTCACCAAAGTTTCCACCATCATGTTGTTGGCCAACACCAATCTGAGCAACATAAATTGGTTGATCAGAGATAATACTACAGTATACATTGTTGGTTGTGTAAAACCAATTAATGTTATTTTCATCAAATTTGATTTGTTCTGTTTTGTAGTTTCTACCACAGGTTTTGACTGCAATTGTTTTTGTTGGTGGCAGCAATTACTTTGTAACTTTGTCCATTACTTCGGCCTATGTGTGGTGATAATAGAAATGTTTTTCCCCATGTTATTGTTGGAGTCAGTTGTGTAACATAGTGTCAATATCAATAGTCCCAGCTGGAACTTGGGCACCTTCATGTCCACTGATTATTGTAAGTGGACTATCAGATATAACTTGGGATCCAGTAAGATCAACGTAGGCTCAAAAACAAAAAAACGTCTCAGAAGAATGAAGAACCAATTTTATAGGGATCTCCAGCTTTAACAATTTTGTTACCAGCATTACTATC
Source organism: Gigantopelta aegis (assembly GCF_016097555.1). Lineage (NCBI taxonomy): Eukaryota > Metazoa > Mollusca > Gastropoda > Neomphalida > Peltospiridae > Gigantopelta > Gigantopelta aegis. The sequence goes on from NW_024532838.1 coordinate 43,187, forward strand.
TTGAGCATCTGATGGAACGTAAATGTCATGGTTTGGAATGATAGTAACGTTACTGTTATTAAAACAACCAATAATCATAAATTGACTTGTCTGAGTGGAATGACTATATGTAGACACAACACAACATAGTACTGTGTGATTGATTAGTTGGCTGTTTATGACATGGAAGAGCTAGATAAGACATAAAGTCTGCCTTACTACGAAAGCTCCATGCAATAACTGATATAGGCTCTGAGTCTAGAGAGTAAACTTTAAGACCCTTTTTCCTCCACTTATAGGTATTATCTACACTTCATAACTTTTTGGTATAGAGACTTTATGAGGACTTTGATAGCTAGTTGTACCCATATATGACCAAAGTTGTCATCAAGTGATGTGACCTTTGAAAGTAACAGGAGTCATGTTCATGGTATGAACATACAATGTACGTACTTTAGATCCCAAAAAAACATGCTCCATAAAATCCACAAAGAGACTCATATTGTATGTTGTGAAGTTATAGTGTTGTCTCTACAATGAAGAATTTGAAAATAGAAATATATAAATATTTAGATAGATATTTACAAAAAGTTACTGTAAATGTCATTGTTTCAAAAAATCTACTATGTGCTCACATAATTACACTCCACAACTATATAATATGTACATAATAGATATACCTTTGAGAAGATCTTTCAATGTTAGTAGGAGTTGACGTGTAACTAATTGTGCAGTATTTGATATCCAACTATCCACATTGGACAAGATTGGTCAGCTACCTGCCTGGTAAACATGTAGTTTGCAACTTGAAGAACCTATAGTGATATGTTAGAAATATATATATATATATATATATATTGTATAGATATTATTGCGTTCGAACCTCTTAATTCCTTATCATTCCAAAAATCATTAAAGTGAAAAATTTCATAGGCAAGGCAACTCAAACTAATGTTACTCAAAGAACATTGGTACAAAAATCCATTATCTTTGTAGCATGATTCATGACTACTGAAAGCAACTGTTTTTGCAATTGACTGCAGTTTCCACTTGAGTGTAGACAGTACTTTTCAAAATGACGTTTCATAAGACAACTTTTAATATTGTCAATCCAAGTTTGTCCCTATGTTTAAATTACTAATAATTAAAGAAAAACACTAAAATACTTACAGCAGAGGTGAAACAACTTTGCTTATTAGTGAAAAAGTTGCAGTATCTGTCACCATAGGCAATAGATATCCATTATCCTCACATTGAAATCTTGGCTCTACACACTTAGTATAGAAGTCACAGTTACCATCATTAGCTAAACCTTACAGCGCTGAGCTATGAAAAACAAAGACATTTTTAAAACAAACATTTAATTGTTTTATTGCAGTGTCAATTGTGAGAAATGGTAAGAAGGTGATTATTTATATCTTATTCTGTGAGCTGAAGTTTAAAAGCTCTAAAAAAGAAAAGAAATGTAGTAGAATTTTTACACAAATATTCCATAACTAATCATAATTGGTTGCTCAACTACTCAGAAAGTTAGATTTTGATAATAAATGTTCTAGCAACATAAAAACTTAGCTATCAAATTTAAATACTCTGTTCAGAGCAGTGATTTTCATGTGGGGACCGTATAGAGATAGTAAATAGTGCTATTCTAATTTGAGCTTGTTCGAGGTTAAATGACTATTATCATGACCTCTGCACGAACAAATTATAACACCTCATTCAATTGCAAAGCAGATAAAATAGTATCTCCAAATATTGCTCAGGTTTTTAGCAGTTTCTAAGGAACAACTTTAAAACTTGTTTTACAAAATATCTTTAACTTTGCATTATTCTTTTGAATGAGTCATTTGAGTTTGGGATCATTATGATACAGAGAAAGATAAAAAATACAAAAAAATATTTTACAAACACATTTCAAAGTAAATTAACCCACTGAGATTGAGATGAATGCCCATAGCCAGAGAAATCAAAAACAGGAGAAAATTGATACTACTACTTAGAAAACAACAAAAAAAAAAAAAAAAAACAACAAAGGAAATTGCTCAACACATTGAACACATTGATTGCTGGGGATAATAGCTCATTAGCTTAGTCCAGTAAAATATTGTCAGAGGTTAATGAATCAAAGCATTTTAGCCTACAGAAACAAAATAACATCTTCCTTCTGATCAGTATGTTATGGTTAAATAGAAAGAAAAATGTTGTTGTGATGTAGAATCTGTTTTCCTGAGTTGAAGACTGTTTACAAATAAATATATATGTATTTAAGTGCTGTATATAACGTATTCCATACTACAATTTTTGGGTCTCATTGTTCATAGTTTTTAAATCTTTTGCAGTTAAATAAAAGGACTCAGCTACTATAATATAATGTCAGATCAGGAGCAGGTAGAGCTTGATAACATTGACCATTGTAATCATCTCAGTAGTTGACTTAGTGGCAGTTTGTTTCACACAGATGACTCATGCAAAAATAGGGATAGGCTGATCAAGTAAAAGATATAATTTTAAACAAGGGCCGTCTTTTGAGATCATCTTCACTAAAGTAGTAAATATAAATTGATCTAATTTTCCTTACATTAGTAATATGTGTAATCATCAATTGTTTTAATATTTCGTGATTAACTTTAAGCTTTTTGATAACACAATACAATTAACACTTCATTAATTGATTTGTTAATCAAAACTGTTAGTCAATTACTCGACCAAGAAATTCCTTAGTTGTTGGATCTAATCCTGAGTACTTCAATGAGCTTAACATTCTACATAAGTACATATTACCTATGGATGCCTTTATTTAAGGATAACCACCAGATCTTAAGGACGATCTCTTCCATCACACAACTATTTTGTGTGGACAATCTTTTGTCTTATTATTGAGATTATTATCTTCTCATTTGTGTACACCTTATCCCAAAACAATTTCAGACAATATGATTAATTACTGCCACAACATAACAAACTTGGACACTGTCATTTTTTCTCTAGTTATATGGACTTACTATGTTTGTGATAAAATTATTTTTATCTATATAAGGCTGATCTATGAAGTAAGCAATGTCAGGTTGTTTTTGGTTATGATCTGGTAGTCTTTCTTGATGCTGCTATCATTTACTCCATAGAAGAATGATCATATAACTGATCATCTAGTAACTTAATAAAGTAATGAAAAAGCTCAAAAACATATGTTAAGTTTATTGCAAGGTTTGCCTGATGGGCTTGGCTGGTGCAACTAACTGCACATTTGTGATTATGTCTCAGATTATTAAAATCTAACACTTTTTGAAACGTTATTGTCGTTGCATCATTTAAAAAGTGAGCTATGTACCCACTAAGAATTTAAATTGAAGGATACACTTTTTTCTCAGACAAATGTCCTTTCATGCTTTATCAATTAACAGCTCTTTTATCATGTAATAACTGCTACACCATATGTACATTATATAGATATTATATATACCTTGGAGAAAATCTCTCAAATGTAGTAGGAGTTGACGTGTAGCATTTGATTGTTCAGCATTTGATATCCAACTATCCACATTGGACAAGAAACTATCTATTACCTCCCTGGAGCAATTAACTGCAGCTTGAAGAACCTATATATAGCAATGTGTCATCTTTAATACTGTACAGATACTGTTATTATATAGATTGGTGTTGCTCTAGTAAGGCATACAACCTTTAAGTTTTAGTTACAGTTTTATTTGTCAGTACTATTAGTCATAATTTTAGTGTTTTAGTGAAGACATTTCTAGTTTTTATTTTTTAAAAAGCCATGGTTTAGATTTGTAACAGGTGGTGCCATCAAAAGAAGTAATTTTTAGATTTAGTTTTAGTTTTAGAACTGTTATAATAACATTTTGCACCATCAATACAATGCACTTCTAGTTTTGTTATTAAATGTAAACGAAATGTTTCCCAGAGTTCAGCAAACTGATTATGTCATCAGCCTGAGATTAATGAGATTTGAACTACAATAACATGTTCTATTTTATTTTCTAGAAAAAATTGAAATATGACTAAGAGAAAAGAAAATATATATGTGGCTTCAAAGGGTCATGATCAAATGAAATTGGAGATTAAAATAGGCATGTGTGTGCCATTGCATGCATGTTCAAAATGACAAACCACAACACTCAATGAACTATATGTTCCTCTTTAGAACCCACAAAGAACTAATTAACAATTGTAGGTATAGTTATAAGTTATTGCCATAATTATTTACAATATTTTGAATTATATTATTTGTTGAATTCTATTACAGTTTTAATTTATTTATAATAGGATTTGAAAATTTATTCTAGCTTTATTCACAACAAAAGCAAATATATTTTTACTATAATATATTTTAATTATAGTTTTAGTTAACTAAAACAACACCCAATATAGATATTATTGGTTCCATACCTGTTTAGTTGTCTCTTCATTCCAGATACCACTTGAGTTAAAAACTTCAGTGGCAAGGTAATTCAAATTATTTTCATTCAAAAGAATATCATTACAGAATTCATTGCTAGTATAACAGGATTGATGACTACTCAAAGCAACTTTTTGCAAATGACTGCATGTTGTAATTGGGGTGTAAATGATGCTGTTCAAATGTCTTTCATAGGGCATATTTTTAGTCTTGGTTTATCCAAGTTGACGACCCTATAATAAATTACGTAAAATTAAAGAAATAAACTAAATACTTACAGCATGTGTAAAAAACTTTGCTTATTTTGTGAATGGCGGCAGATTATTAGGTCACCATAGGCAAGAGGATATTCATTGGCACCACATTGAAATATTGCCTGTACACACTGAGTATAGAAGTCACAGTCACTGTCCTTAACTAGAGCAGCTAGCTTACAGGACCTTAACTAGAGATAAAATTTCAGTAATTAATTTAATATATGGAAATTTCCCATTAAAAGACCTTCAAAATAAGATCATCATGATCATCATGGTAGTATTGATCGAATTTTAGGCAAACATAAGAAATCTAAAGTAAAGGCTCTCAACTACACATAAATTTTAAATTAAATAAATGAATGTCTCACAACATGACAAAGCATAAATTTTAATCATAAGTGCCGTGTTCAGTAATTTCTATATTATGTATATCTCATCTATATATATATGAGATATCTCTACTGCAATTTCTATCTTGAGGTTATTCACAATTCAGGTTATCATCAGTATATTTAATAAAACATTATATAATTTTTTTTTACTTGTAATTTTATTTGAAATATTTTAATAACTATTCTTGATTGATAGAAAACATGACAAATCTGATCTACTTAAATAAAAGCAAAAAGAATAGTTTACTAATGAAGATATTCGAGAGTCAACTTCACTTAAACTGGCCTTATTCGAATGCTTAGTGACAATATTCATAACATTCTCATTCAACAGACCATACTTATAACACTTAATTTAATGCAACAAAATTATGTTGTCAAGATAAGCTACTCCATTAAAATATTAAAGTAACTATTTTTACGTGATAAAACCTGACTTCTAAAAGGAGATACCTTATCTAAACTCTTAGTTTTCTTGTAAATTAAAGATAAAAGCCTTCTAGTTTTATATAGTTATTGTGAAGCATTGGTACATTGTAGTATCTCACAGTGCTATTGTTTTGCCTGATTGTTTTCATGCAATCATACATATATGTGTGTTTGTATTCTTCATGCACTTATTGTATATTTTCCAATGCTGCTTCAGAAAGTATCCCAAAGTGGATAACGAAGGATATTATTTGATAGAATGGGTGATCGGGTTTGGTTTGAAGTTATCTATTCTAGCATCCCCCCTCTTGTAAAGAGTTAAATCAGTCTTAAAGAAGGTGCAAGCTGTTCATGCAAACTGGTGTATGTAGTTTGTATTCCATTGATATTAGAAGTGATATATCAATGAAGTGGATACAATAATAGAATTCTCCGCAATATTTTGTTATTTCAAACTTCTCTCATAGTCAAATTGCTCCCTAATTGCTCTTACTACAAAATAAACATGCACAAGTAAGCACATTATAGATTTTTTCACATTGAAAATGATCCTTAGATCTGTATTTTCTCCTAATATGATGTCACTTTTATGGTGAAGAGATATTGTAGTAAAAGTCAGGTCAAAAACCAAGACATGGTACACGTAGTTTACTTATAAGTGGAGCTTTTTCACGAGCTTGTCCTACTTAGTTGTTTTACTCCACTATTAATGAAACTTGGTCAGCTTTTAGTGGTTGCTGAAGAATGCTTTCATGTTTAGCTAAACCTCTATATTGCTCTCTTGTTATGTCTATTTGCTGCTGGGATCATATGATAAAGAGAAAATTTAGTTAAGGTTTGCAGCAATACTAGGATATCATGGACCAATAAAAAGAAATCAATAAAATGAACCCAATTATTAAGGTTGAAGATCAATCCCCCCCCTTTTTTTTAGAGAAGTCTGAACAAACATAAATTGATAATACTACGTGAAAAAAAGTATCAAACAGTTAACATGTTGAATAATAGGTCATGAACATTGTCTGATTAATATTTTCAATGGGAGGCTCGAAACCATGTTGTTGTGAAACCAGAAAACTTCTTTATTTCGTACTGTATTTATATTATAGCTTTATTAATGAGGGAATATGTTGTTTAATTGCTTTTTGATAATATCGGCAATACCAATAGAATACAATTAACATTTTTACTAATTAATTTTTATAAAACTTAAAAACTACTAGTTAATCTATGCTTGACCAGGAAAAATTCCTTATATATGCAACATCTATGAAGTCACAATGGAATGGCTCAACAACTTCCTACATCGATTCATTTTAAAAAACTTAAAAAATCCACAAAACTTTTAAAAGTACAGGCAAAGTCAGGACAATTATTTCCCAAGCAATTGACGAACAGAGAAAACATGTGTACATGCACTAAAAATGTTGAAAAGTGATTACAAAGAGAATAAAAGGACAGATTTAGAAGATTGATTTAAAATTACAACATTCATGAACTGTGGTTGGTTGGTAACGTACACTTTACGACATTAGAATGGTTTATTTGAAATGAATTTTTTTTTCAATAGAGATTGCATCTCAAAGTTTTAGCATTACCTGTCTCAAACTATTGTTTGGAAAAAGCCCCAAAGTGTTTGAATTTGTTGAAGTTGTACAGAGTGCATAACGAGGACAGTTGGAGCAGAGATGCAGCCGTCAGTATCTAGTGAGCATACAACAAGAAGAATTCTAAGAACCATAAATGTAAGTTATAGATTTAAAGACTTGTATTATGAAATCAGCAATCTTAGAATTATCACATCGTTGGATGTCTCCACGCATTAAGTTGTTAACAAATTTAATTGTAATTAACCTTTAATAACTGTACAAACTTTTTATCATTTTATATTACTGTTTCTAATTACCACTTAATATAAAGTATTATTAGGTGAATGCTAGAGTAGACGAAAACTGGATATCCCAATCATGTAACGTTATCTAGTGACATTTTGAAATCAAGTTAATTTAGCACGATAGGATAGTTATGTAAATTGTGATCGATCAAAAAAACTGAGAGTGGAACTCTAAACGCTGTTAGAAGATAGATGTTTTGTGAGGATGCGTATTGAATTCTTGATCGAGAGGAACTAGCTTGTTGTAAAGTTTTGTCTTTGTTTGGCCACATCACCAATTGCATGGCTAGAGATAAATACATCCACAGGGCCACATTGTGTTTTTTAGACTATAGAACATCTATCAATCTTTTATGAATAAAATTATGAACACGATGTAAGAGAACAGAAGGATAAAGGCTATTTTTTATTAAGAAGCAACATTATGCACATAATACTCTTTCAGCAAGTATTACATACTTATCATATTTATCGCTTACTCATTTAAGTTTAAGGCTTAGAAAAGATTAACTTTAATTTTATAATAATAGATTATTATTTAGTATTCAATGATTGCTCTCAATGTACTTGCAGTGGCTCAAACAGTATGGTGTATTGTTATAGTGGTCTTTTACAACACTTATGATACAGCCCCATGTTGTTAATTTAACCACACTTCACAGTAAAATATTGGCTTGGACCTATTTAATAGTTGTTGTGCTAACTCAAGTTGTGTTTGCCAAGATATTTTATTAGTGGTTGAGTTATTTCCTACAAGCCAAAATTGACTTTTTGCTAATTGACAGCATAATAAGACTATAATTTGGTGTGTCCATACTAATTAATATTATTATACCATTATTGATATGGAATAAGATTCAGCAAAACCCTATCATAATCACATCATTTCAAAAGGGACTGCTCTTACACTCGAGCATGAATTAAAGTGAAAGATAAATATCATTCCATACATTGTAAATTTACCAGGAATGCAATAATTACTAAACATGTGCACATATACATAAAAATAAGTTATTTATACCTCTGGATCCATCTTTTAAAGGTTGTAAGAGTTGAAGTGTACCATTTTTCTTTAGCACTGATATGAAATTATCCACAATGATAAGAATTTTTCAGCTTCTTGTTGGTACATGTACTCGCTGTTTGAAGAATCTGTAATGATATGTTATCTTTCAATAAATATATATATATATATATATATATATATAAATATTACGTAAGATTGCATTAGAGCGATGCAAACCTGTTGAATTGCCTTTTTATTCCATTCATCAGTAAAGTTGAAACTTCAGAGGCAAGACAATTAAAATTATGTCACTTAAAAGCATATCAGTACAAAATCTATTATAGACTATAACAGGATTGATGACTATTGAAAGCATTATCTTGTAATAGATAAGCTTCTATCAAATTTTTTGGTAGCAATGGCGTTTCATAAGGAAACTTTAGTACTCTCAATCCAAATTTGTCCCTATATTAAAAAACTAGAAATTATAAAGAGAAAACTAGAAACTTACAGCAGTTGTGAAACAATCTTGTTTATTTGTGAAACGGCGACCAGTATCTGTCACCATAGGCAAGAGGGTATCCATTAGTACGACATTGAAATCTTGGCTCTACACACTGAGTATAGACGTCACAGTTACCTCACATTAGTAGAGCTGTACAGTCCTGAGCTTTGACAGTAACTGTCAGAGTGAGCACCACTGCAAACACGAGTAGCGTCATGATGTATATGCAATATTATTTGTCAGTTGCATAGCTTTAAATAGTTAATTTCGTTTCTTAACGCCTACTCGCTTAATACTAGAATGGACTTATGTAGGTAATGAACGATATGAATAATTATTATTGTTAAAGAATAAAACAAAGTTAGAACTGAAAATAAAAGGTATAGTTTTTATACGGCAATGTCTTTGGATTATATGTGAGACAGTAGTAAATCTTGCACTACTTCTGGTCTTTTTTTTGGTTAGCCAGCTTTCCAATGAGTGACGTATTATGATGTCACACGAGAATTGGCCTAATTCCCTTTCTCATCATAAGTGAGTGTGGCGGCAGACGAAATACTTAAAATTAGACTAAAATATGATTGTAAGTCGTACAGAATCACATATCAAAACTTTAGCCTGGGAATATTGAAAATGTACCCATAAAACAAGTGTCAAAGACATATGTTATCTTTTTTGTTACCGTTGATATGAATTAAAAATAATATTCAAATCAAAAAATACTGATAATAAAACTGAATATTATATATAAAGAAGGGGCCCAATTTTGCTAATTATAAATTATTCATAAATAAAAACCTATTTTGGTAATAGCACAGCAGCATTTGCTCTTTAGGATTATCAAGATATAGTAAAAACATCAACAAAAAACCCTCTATAATAATGCTTTACTAGATGTTTTAGCAATGATTTGTGTAAGTAGTAGCAAGGGTATTTATAAAATAATAGATGAATGCTGCAGGATACTGTCATGTTAATAAGCTGGTGTGTGGTCAGCTGCTTGTATAAAACTAAATTAATATTACTAATAAAGAACTAAAGCTAATAATAAAGGCCTATCTTTTTGAAATAATAACCAACTACTAATATTCAAAATTATTTGACTATTCATAACCAAACTATAGTATAACAAACATTTTAAAAGTAGTATATGGGGCATTGAAATGATTATTGCAAAGTATATTAAGGCATAACTTTACTGTGCCTGTTGAACCATTACCACTGAAAGGATTATTTATTTAGACAATTTAAAAAAGTCAGGTGAAGATCACATCAGCAGAGGCTATACTACAATTGTAACAACTGGACAGTTGTTAATTATATAAGAACAAAACAACACCAAACATTATGGTAGGAGTAGATAAAGCATGTATAATGTTTGGTATATTAAGGAATATTGTAGATTTTACTATATATATATATTATAGAAAGATACTAAACTTGACTCAGGACACTGCATATATGTATGCGACGGGAGTGCACACCTGTCAAAAGCTTTGTCTCCTCCTCATCAAGATTTCACACACAACAGTTATGACAAAAAAGTAATGGAACTGTACAAATAGTGATTTTTTGGCTAAAAAAACAATGATCAGGGTTGAATCCTCGCATTCACAAACTAGGTTTATGTTATATTTGAATATTCATAATACAGTATACACATCCAGATACATCAAACATAATACATACCAAGCATGTATATATCCACATATATAGGATTGAAATACCCATTATAACCTTGAATGTCAATTATCTAACTGGAGTAGATAAACATGTTTTGTAAAAGTAACATGTCTTTTGCATAAGCTAACAATAACATTAATTTTATATCTCAACTGTATGCATATTTAGTATATACAATACATGTAATGTAATACCTATACCTGACATATATATCATAAAATAGATAGAACACATGTAAAAGATATGTGATTAAGAAAAATTGTGAGGGACTGGGTATGTGGGTTTTAAGATTGGTCATGTTAGGTATATAAAACAAATATTTGGTTTGTTTAAAAAAATGTTTATTGTATCTCATTAATCAATAATAATTCAAATGAACCATTCAAATGAAAGATACCATCACCATGCTAGTCATCATGCTATACCAACAGGTATGTATTTTATGCACTTGTATTATATATACCACATTTATATGTTTTTATGTAAACAGATATCTAAAATAACAATAGCAATAAAGGTGTGGACAACATAGTTAAGTACAAGTAATTATGATGAGCGAGTAAGCTGTGACAACAAAGTCTTTTGAAAGGATAAAATTATATTAGGTGATGGTGCATATTCAATGTTATAATTATAAAAGAATATTATTGTGTATGCTGTTAAGCAATTTGACTTACATGTAATTTCCATTATGGAGTTAATTGTGCTAATCAACAAAAAATATACATTTTAATTATTGTTAGTTGATATAATTTAGAAGTGCAATCCCATACTTAATTATACTGAGACTTTTCTGAGGCAACTTGTTCATTATTCTATTTAAACTAGCTTATAATAGCTATGAAAAATATAGTTTGCAAAGTACAAAAATGGGTTTTTTTTCTGGGGTTTGTACTTGCTATACTAGGGACAATCTGTAATGTTTAACAATACAATTGATGTGCATATACTGTATATAACTAGTAACATGATATGTACAGTTGTCATTACTAATTCAATAAATGTACTGGAATTAACTATTTGTGTAGTAACAGTTAGAAACTATGGTGATAAGATGTTGGACTAGGGCTGTTTCGAATGGAATATATATAATACACTTCAACATAACTGGAGGGATGCATTTGCAACCAAAAGTTATATAAATTGGTTATAAACAAAATTTATGTCATACAGCGATACGTTGAAAGGGTTTGTCCATATAATTCTTAATCCCAAATGTTATAATTCAATCTTCTCAACAACCTAAAATGTATTTCTGTAAATAGAACAATATAATGCAATTGACTTGACTACATGGGGACAGTGTATACAATTAAAAATGAATTTGCTATATAATACTAAATTGTAAATGTACACGTAGGGTATAAATTAAAAATGGAATTGAAGAAGTAGTAATATACTTAATAGCAGTTATAGTTTTCTCATAATATTTAGGACCTTTCTTTTTTTTTTTAATTTTAATATTTATTTACATATATCTTTCTCCGCTCATACCATGGCCTGATTCCAATTTTATCAATAAACTAAAGATGTGTTACTATAATGCTTTTTAGAGATTATTAAGGACGTCATTGTGGGGGCTGGGAAAATTTTTTAAAAGGCCAGTTTCACATAGGTGATGTGAATACTTAATTTTTGGTAAACTTTGAATTAAAGACAATATCATATCCTTAACTACATAGCAGAGCTTTAAAAAATTTTGCAAGGCACAACTTAAAAAATTTGCAGCCATAAATGTTAAAGGGAACAAATCATATGTTTTTACAGTTTTCAAATCAAAATCCACAAAACTAGCTATATAATTTGCCACTCGATTTAAGTTAAGGCTACAAAAAGATAACTTTAATCTTTTAATAATTATAGATATCACTGATGCTCTCATGGTTCATTTGATGGTCTCAACAACATTATATTGTTGTTAGTGGTTTTTACAACAATTATTGATATAGCCATGTCGTTAATTTATCGCCACTTCACTAAGTTGAAATATTGCTTGGACTATTTAATAGTTGTGCTAACTCAAGTTGTGTTCGCCAAGATATTTTATTTAGTGGTTGAGTTAATTCCAATAAGCCAAGATTGACTTTTTTATAATTGACGACATATAAGACTATAATTTGTTGTGTCCATACTTAATTAATATTACTGTATCATTATTGATATGGAATAATATTCAACAAAACACTATCACAATCACATCGTTTTAAAGACAGCTGTACACTCAAGCACGAATTAAAATGAAAGTTGCTTCATGTGAATATTGGACACTTTGAGAAGATAAACTACTTCCACAGTTCTGATAGTCATTCCTTACCAGCAAAATTATTATCATAATAGAAGCAAATCAAGAGATTTTGCCATAACAAACGTAACACATTAAACCTTGTACATAGAGTGTCATACTCCCTTTCACATATTATAAAATTAAAAGATGACTATGCACTCATCAATCACTTGGGACAATTCTCGATACTAGAATGAGAAAGATAGACCAAGCATTCTAGATTGGTACATCTTGAAGCTGTTTCAAAATCATTATCTATTGAGTAATAAGAATACATTTACAGTATGCATAAATACACACCCAAGACTGAGACCCACCTGAAACTTTTCTCCAGACTTATTAAATTCAATATGACTCCCATTAAAATTCTATTTTATGAATGAGGTATAATGTATCATATCAATTATACAGCTATTTGGTTAAAATATAACTATCTTGTGTATTGTACATACTCAACAGCAAGACGACAAAAGTTCTCTGCTAAATCTGTATCTTTGAATTATTCGTAATTCAATAATTTATTGAAGCCTAAGCTTTATTTTTGTCTCTCAAACCTTGATGCAACTGGATGACCTCCTAAATCAAATTGAAATTCTATATCATTTTAATACTATCACTTAAAATGTTTAGTAAACTTTTAATAATGACAATACACATTTCATGACCTGAATATCTCTATCTTCTATGTGATGTATTTGCATAATACAGGACATCAGCATATTATTTTTTAATGTACTGTTTATGATTATGACATCTACTATGACATTCTGGCATGTGACCTTGCAATTGTTATGGTATGTGTGACTTTCATTGCCTGTAAGTAACAAATTTGAACTGTATGCTGACTTTCACATCTTCATTAAATAAAGTCCACGTCATTCGTTGCTAGATTTTCTTGGCTTTTCTGTTTGAGTACATCATCTAAGTAAACACAAAAACTCCAGGGATACCTTAGAATAGATTTTTTATTACTCTTAAATTGTGCAAAAGATACCAAAAATTTAAAAGACCTTTCTCTGTCAATGACTGTGTACTGCTCAGAGGTAGAGGGTACTTATGCATAACTTGCTGGTATGCTTGACTCATATCTAGTTAGTAACTTACTCCTCTTTGATCTTGCAACAAATCTGAGACTAGAAAAATACACTGAGATTCCATTCATCACTGTAAGACTAGAACTGTTAAGGCGGCCAAATCAGTCAGTTTGTGTAGGTGATAGGACCTCCAACATGACTAACCTGTCTTGTTATCTTATTTTATTTGCCTCAGTGCAAACCGAACTGCTCTAGTTTATGGTTTTGCTCAGGATTCACATAAATCTTTGGTTCTAGTTATTATATTTTCCCAGACCACCTCTACAACAACTTCTTTTTTTTTTTTAGTTGCATTCAAAATATTCCAAGACAGCGTCATAGACACTACCAACAAATCTCATGTTAACATATTATTAATATGCTCAGCCAATTATGTCCTGCTAGACTTAGTGGCAATTTCAACAATAACAGAGGGAATCTGTTTTGTTCGATTCGTACTGTACATCTATGTAACTCTTCTTATCACTCTGATCAGCTCTCTGAATATGTTACATAATTTGACATTTGACTTCTGTGTATCACATTAATAAATCCTAGCTTCTGTATATTTCTTTGTAAGATGAGTGACACTGCACACTTTAACGTTTACCTTTATTTGTAGTGATGCATTCATTGATTAATACTGTTAGAATTATTTTTTATTACTTTGTCTCTTATATCCAAGGTATATAATAAACTAATAGACACTATTTTCTTCATCTGAATCAATACATTACTCTATGTTGAGTAAAGAATTGAGATCAGACTGTATGGACAGACAATTATCAATGGAGATAACTTCAACTAAGAGGTGTAAGTCATCCCCATTGAAAACTACCAGGCTGGTAAATTATGGAATTCTTAAGACCTAACATTCTTGCTAGGAACGTTTCTTGAATTGCAAAAAGGTTACTAAATTAGATAGTTTCAAAAAGGAATAGATTGAATTAATGAAGCAGAGAGTGAGGACCAGTTCTATCTAGCATATGAGGTCACCCATACTGATTAAATAAAGTACAAAGTAAAGTAGGAACAGAAAAGATAGATGGTAGCAGATATCTCTTTAAGCGAGACATATAAGCAAGAAATGATAAAATTAGAGTATAAATTATTAGAATACATTCATATTAGGAGAATACTGAAAACATTTTCTTCAAATAGCTGATTTATGGGTAACAATACTCTACAACGTACCTAAACTGTTTATCATAATGATAAACAATGTACATTAGAGTGCTTTTGTTATTGTAGATAAATGGAGTTAGCAATGTTTTATTTCAAGAATGGAGTCAAATAAATAAATGATAAAATGCAGTTGTCCAAGTATTTCATCCTATCAGTGTGTCACAATTTAAAACATTTTAGTGTCATATTGACTATATTATAATCTGTTTCCACCTAAATTAATCCACATATTAAATCATCTGTATTTACTCTTGTATGAGGACACGGAAATGTAGCTGGAAGTTAGAAAAAGAAGAAGCAATTTAGTAGTGCAAAGAATTTACTTAAGCAACTAGCTTGCTCATTATGATTGAACACAAAAGTAACCTTAACTGTGATACATCAATCTATGGAAGTTAAGTAGTCATTACACATATATGTATTGAAGATGGGATTAGAGCAACTAATAGCATTCACATTAAGAACACTCTCACCAACAGGACAAAAATACTCATAGCATGATAAACAAGTGAAAGTAATTACTTTTGTATTTTAAAACGTACATCAATATTACCTATTAGATATATTGAAATATTCACATATCCCAAAATCTACTTAAAGAAGATGAAAGAGTTTATTTTGCTCATGTCAAAAATTAATTAATTCAAAATGCCTTAGGTAGACTTTGTCGTAAGAAACCATCCTTACTTCTTTGTAAATTTTGTAGTTCTAATGATTTAGACTGCATATAGAGTTAATAGCTGTAATGAACAAATTGGGATCCATACTATAACAATAGCAAACATCACAAGACATATGGGAGAAAGATTTGGTTATATTGAAAGTAGTAAATTTTGGATTGAGAGTAATCCGAAATTCATTTAACATTCTAACTGATTGTACAATCAAAAATAGAAAACAACAGAGTTAAGTTTAATAGATGAGTGAGTGTAACGAGGTTAAAGAGTGGTCATTTTAAAGCTAGAGGAATTATAATATACCACCATGAAGTAGGCAAAAAGAAGGGACTCCTCGTGTGTCACAGTTGATAGTGGAATCAAAGAAGTTTCAAACTCTCCAGTCGTCACAAAATTTCATCCATGTGGTTCGATGACACATCCATGGTCGGGAGTTCACATTGATTTCAATGGCTTTTATCAAAGACATATTTTTCTGATCATGGGTTTACTCTCACATTAAATAGTTAGAATTTTCCCAATTAAATTTGTAGGCAATAACAATTTTTCATCATTAGGTCTACACCATAAAATTGCGGTTGACCATGTTTTTTATAAGTCAAAAAATTCCTGAAATTCATAAAGAGTAATGGACTGATGTCAAAGTATTACCCTATACACGTCATGAATGGATAGACTAAATAATGGTATAAGCTTTCAAGAGATGCATGGAACATCAAACAAGAGGATCATTAGAGTAAGAACTAGCTTGTTTTTCTTAAATACAGAGTAACTCAACAGTCTATAATGAACAGTCCCTTATACTCAGAAATTGAAAATACACTTGGCTTTATTACATTCAGATCTTTATGAAAAGTAGAGACTAAAATGGAATGAGGGCCATATAATGGAAAGAGTAAACTAAGAGATAATTGGAGAAAGGGGCAATATATTTTTTCAAAATTATATAGACAAATTTAAAATAAATAGAAGGACATATTTTCAACAAACAAATATTTAGGTTGGTCTTATGCTTTTTTTAAGTTAGTAATAAAGTTTAATTT
Source organism: Gigantopelta aegis (assembly GCF_016097555.1). Taxonomy (NCBI): domain Eukaryota; kingdom Metazoa; phylum Mollusca; class Gastropoda; order Neomphalida; family Peltospiridae; genus Gigantopelta; species Gigantopelta aegis. Next base: position 60,011 of record NW_024532838.1, read on the forward strand.
AGGAGATGCATAGATCAAAATGCAGAAAGAATTGTCATCAGTCTCACAAAAAGTTCATATGTTATTTGATGGTTTTAGGAGTTACATTCAATACTATCACAGTAGACTCACTTCATCATTCAGTCCTGAACTTAGAATATCGATGAAAGTTGTGAACATCTTGGACAGAAATTTCTGATATTGAGATGGGAAGTATATTATTGTATAATATACTTATAGTGTATTGAGTATTTCCTTTTTGTTATTATTTTGTATTATGTTTGCTAGTATAAATTATCATTTTTGATACCCTAAGTGGTCTATGCATTTTTATTCTATTAATTGTCTATTATATTTGCTATACTTTTGGTTGATATAAATGTTATATTTTTAAATGTTATATCTCTATAGATTTCTATACAGTACAAATTATTAGGACAAATATATTGAGGGCATAACACAAACATATAAAATAAACAACTGTCACTTTCCCAATTGTTAAGGCATTTTACAACTGCTAGTGATGTTGTGACCAAGAAGTGTTAAAGAAATGAGCTGAACAATGGCCACAATTAGATTGGAACACATATAGCATCAGGTATTTTTGGACATTGTGCTGTGTCACATGGATTGTTCAGACATCGCACCACTTCAATGGCCTCGCACTTTATACCTGCAATAAACAATAAAATTAAACATTTGATCAAATTACTTTTTTTGTCAATTCTAACAAGGCTAAAACACTTACCACATTGTTTTAGACAGTTATATAAAAGTTCCAAAGCTACTTGGGTTACCTTCACCACCACCCATATGTAAATTGCTCACATCTACCCACAGCATAGTTATAATACCATCGAAGGGTATTGTTAGTCCAGGGACCATTTTCAGGTAAAAATGCACACAAGTCTAATAGATAGTGCAATAAAATTATATAAATAAGATGTGAATAATTACTAATTTGTAACATTTCATACATAATTTAGGAAAGACATCATAGCCTAGATTTGTAAAGAAAATAATTTATTGTTTGTAAAGTAATTACTTTGCTTCTATGAATGTTAATTGGATTTAATTTCATGCCTCCAACATAACTGTGCCCTGCAGTAGTTCCCCAGCCATAGACAGACACACAAACAACTTACCATTTGGGTTAGGATGTGTTACTGTATTGGTACCATTAAAAGCTGTTGAATAGCAATATCCATAAATAGAACCATCAGAAGAATGTATTTGAACCCAAGTTTGATTGATAAGAATATCATTGATCAATAAACTCTGGTTAAAGTAAGCATCATTTGGTACAACCACACTATAATAACTAGTACCACTTGACATTAATGCAGAGAACTGGATGGAGTGTTCATATTGTTCTATTGGTGGTACTGTGTTAAGGGAAGGATCACTAAACTTTGCACCAGCATACTTTTGGACATTACCGACTTGAGCAACATAGATTGGTTGATTAGAGAATAATATTACAGTGTTCATCATTGGTTGTGTAAAAACCAATTGGTGGTTGTTTTCATCAAATTTGATTTGTTCTGTTGTATAAATTTTACCACAGGTTTGTTTGCATTTGTTTTATTGTTAGTAGCAATCACCATATAACTTGCATTGCTTTGACCCATTTGAGATGGAAGCATAAAAGTCTTGCCCCATGTTATGTTGGTATGAGTTGTGTAACAATAGTGTCAGCAACATGAGTCTCTGCTGGAATTGCTTCATGTCCACTGATAATTGTGAGTGGATTATCTGATATAATTTTGGTTCCAGTGAGATCAACATAAGGCTTAAAAGCATAAAATGTCTGAAGGGAATGAAGAACAAAGCGAAAAGTATGTCCAGCTGAAACAATTTTATTAACAGAAGCACTGTCCTGAGGATCTGATGGAACAGTAATGTCATTGTTTGGAATTATAGTTACATTACTGTTATTAAAGCAACCAATTATCATAAACTGACGTTGTCTCATCAGAATGACCAAATGTAGACACAACGTAGTATGTGTATTGAGTTGTTGGTTGTATATGACATGGAAGAGCTAGATAAGACATGAAATTGCCTGAGTACGGAAACTCCAAGCAACAACTGATATGGCTCTGAGTTTAGAGAGTAAACTTTAAGACCCTTCCTTCTATAAGAATAGGTATGGTTCTCCCACTTCATAACTTGCTGGTATAGCAACTTTATGAGGGTTGTTATAACTAGCATTTTCCATATATGAGAAGTTACCATCAAGTGATATGACATAAAAAGTAACAGGAGTGTTTTCATAGTATGAACATACAACGTATATAAATTGGATCCATTGTTGATCATATAGAATCCTACAAAAAAAATCACTACTGTATGTGTTGAGATCAATGCGTGGATCTATAACAAAAAAAAAATATTTTAAAATAAAATTATTTTCTACTTATCATCCAGTTTTAATATAATCTGATTGGAAACCTTTTACATGATGATTATGTCAGAATTAGCAACAAACTAACTTTTGACTAACAAGTGACTAAAATAATAGTAAAGAGTACTTATTACGTAATGACAAACAATTGAAAAGCAAATAGGAAATACAGAAATAGACATCATTTAATAAGAATTGCTAACATCACTAATTTTAATAACGATTTAAGTTTAAGATAACTTTGTGTAACTCGTTTGAGAGCTGAGTTTGCAGACTATCTTTTGTTATAACTCAAAATAGTAATACTTATGAAAAACAAACTTATAACTATATATATGATCAACGACAAGTGATATCTACTTAAATACAAAATCATACAGAAATTCTAGAGAGTTCTAGAGATTACACAATATTTCACACATTAATATAGTATTGTATAACACAATGGGTTTCAACAGCAAGGTTTGTTGTAATACAATTGTTACAGTAATGTATAGCACAATGGTTACACTTGTTACATTTGTTATTGAATTTGTGGGTAGATACATTATTCAATATAGCATTTTTTGTGACAGATGATTTAAAGTATGAAATATTTGTGCAGTCATCTCTTTTAATATGATCTTTTAAAAAGTCACTTATCATTTAGGCCAGACTCAGAAAACTCAAGCCAGATGCAGATTCTGTATATAAATGATGTATGCGCATGAAATTAAGAAATGTACTAAATATGTATTGTTTATTATCATAATTAATTTGTAATAAAGCTGTGACTGCATTGCATTAGGTTCTGATTTAGTCTTACCAAGTGTAATAGTTGAATTAGGTGAAACTGTAGGAATGGAAGAAATTAGGATGACAACCAATATCTGCTATATCACTACAACAATCATTCACTGAGTGACACTTCTGATCACAATAGCAATCAATATTGAGACAAGGTGGCATCGTTAAAATAGTCACAACACCCATAGCTATGATTAAGTGCCATACAAGAGCCTGAAATTGACATGATATAAAACAAATTACTTTAATTCATAGTACTCACTTACCTTTAGGAGATGGTATGGGGTTGGAGAAGAAGAAAGGGGATGGCAACCAATATCAGCTATTATCACTACAACAATCATCCCAACTGGGACAGGTTTGATCACAAAAGCATCCATTAACGTAACAATGTGATGACTGGAGATTATGGCAACCATCCAGAATAGTTGAGATTAAGTGCCAAACATGAGCCTAAAATTAAACATAATAAAAATAAATTAATTTAATTCATAGTGCTCACTTACCTTTAGGAGGTGGTGTAGGTGTTGGAGTAAGGGAAACAATAGGAGAGGAAGAAAAAACAGGATGACAACCAATATCAGCTATATCACTACAACAATCATTCCATGTGTGACAGCTTTGATCACAATAGCATTCATTATTGTAACAAGCTGGTGACTGGAACATTATAAACATCCAGAATAGTTGAGATTAAGTGCCAAACATGAGCTAAAATTAACATAATATGAACAAATTAATTTAATTCATAGTGCTCACTTACCTGAAGCAACAACTGTGTATCAATTGGAGTAGGTGAAACTATAGAAGAGGAAGAAGAAACAGGATGACAAACAATAATCAGTTATCACTACAAACAATCATTCCAAAAATGACAGCTTTGATCACAATAGCATCGTTATTGGAACAAGGTGGTGACTGGGACATTATACAACATCCAGAATAGTTGAGATTAAGAGCCCAAACATGAGCCTAAAATTAACATAATACGAACAATTTATTTCATAGGGTTCATTTACCTGGAGGAACAGTTGGTGTAGGTGTAACAACTATAAAACCACTTGAAGAAGATGAACTTGTTGGAAGGTGTGTAGTACTTATCAAAGGATATGAAGTTCTAGATTCTATATATATGTAACCAATGTCATTAAAATCATGTAAGAGATCAACTAATCATAATCAAGACATCACTAACTAAATGTGCTACTGTTTAACACATGAACTGTTAGAAAATCTGAATATCATAAAATACGATTTGAAAGCAAATATAATAATTTAATTCACAGTGTGTTTCGCTTACCTTCTGGAGTAACACTTGTAGGTGTAAACTATAGAACCACTTAAAGATGAAGAACTTGTAGAAGATGTGTACTACTTGTTCTTGGAATGTTAATTGGATTTAACTTCATTCCTCCAATATAACTGTACCCTCCATAAGTTGTCCAGCCATAGATAGAAACAAACAATTTACATTTGGATTAGGATGTGCTACTGTAATAAGTACCGTTAAAGATGATGAATAAACCATATCCATAAACAGAACCATCTGAAGCATATATGAGACCCCATTTTGGATTGGTAAGAGCATTGTTGATCAGTAAAGTCTGGTTAAAGTAAGCATCATTTGGCACAACACACTGTAATACTAGTACCTTTGACAGCAATGCAGAAAACTGGATGGAGTGTTCATTGTTCTATTGGTGGCATGTTTTTAAGGGAAGGGTCACCCTAGTTGCCATCACCATACTTTTTTTTACTAACACCAATTTGAGCAACATAGATTGGTTGATCAGAGATAATACTACAGTATACATTATTGGTTGTGTAAAACCAATTATGTTGTTTTTTATCAAATTGATTTGTTTGCTTGTAGTTTAGAGCCACAGGTTTTGACTGCATTTGTTTTATTGTTAGTAGCAATTACTTTGTAACTTTGTCCATTACTTCGACCTATGTGTGGTGATACTAGAAAATGTCTTTCCCCCTGTTATTGTTGGTGTCAGTTGTGTAACAATAGGGTCAGCATCAAAAGTCCCAGCTGGAATTCCGGGCAGCTTCATGTCCACTAATAATTGTAAGTGGATTATCAGATATAATTTTTGTTCCAGTAAGATCAACATGAGGTTTAAAAGTAAAGAATGTCTGAAGGGAATGAAGTACAAAATTAAAGAATGTCCAGCAGACACAATCATATTAACAGCAGCACTGTCCTGAGGATCTGATGGAACAGTAATGTCATTGTTTGGAATGATTGTCACATACTGTTATTAAAACAACCAATAATCATGAACTGACTTGTCTGATCACTCCAACCTAATGTAGACACAACATAGTATGTGTATTGAGTTGTTGGTTGTTTATGACATGGAAGAGCTAGATAAGACATGAAATCTGACTGATTACGGAAAAACTCCAGGCAATAACTGATATAGGCTCTGGATCAAGAGATGAAACTTTAAGACCCTTTTTCCTCCAAGAGTAGTGTGGTCTAACACTTCATAACGTGCTGGTATAGCAACTTTATGAGGATTGCGATAACTAGTACTACCCATATACGAGAAGTTGCCGTCAAGTGATATGACTTTGAAAGTAACATGGAGTCTTTTTCATAGTATGAACATACAATATACGTTGTTTAGATCCATGTGCATGTTCATAAAATCCCAAAAAAACTCATACTGTCTGTGGTGAGGTCAATCTGTGGTCCTATATGGAAACAAAAATTTAAATATATAGGAACAATTATCTGTAATTATTTATTGTATAAACTTAAGACACCACTTAATTGAGATGTATATTAAATGTTTGAAAAAAATTCGTAAAAAAAGTATAGGAAGTGATGGCTCTTTCTCAGTCCATAAAGATAACTTAATAATACAATATACATTTGGAGGTAGATAGAAGGGATAATTATGGTTTCCTATGAAAAGAAAGGTGAACAAATTTTAAACTTCGTTAAATTTAGCATATTTGGGGAGAAAACTTGTTAAATAAACCATAATAAAAAAAAGGTATAATAGCCACATGTTGCAACAGTTGTATATAGTAAAACATTAAGGCAAGAAGTCTATAGTACAAGGCTGCCTAGCAAGATAGAAAGTTAGATTTTCGTTAGGAACGTGCTTAAAACGTAACAAGATATAGCTTTCTAGCAAAAATTTTGTGTTCAGATATTGACTGGCTATTTTATAACTAATATATGAACACGTATGGTTCAACATGATTAGAGCCAACTTTACAGTACAGGATCCTGTTTAAAAAAGAATACAAATGTTAAAAATGGATTATAACTATGATTATTAGGGCAATATAATGGTGGTTAATCAGAATGGACATGTTTCTAACCTACACAAACAAAACGTTATGATTTTAGAATTGTTAATGCACACTGCAACTGCTTGTGATGCTGCGACCAGAATATTCTAAGCATAAACTAAAGACTACTACACAGAAAGTTAGTTTTGAGTAAGGAATGTCTCATGAAAAGCAAAACATAGCTATAAACTATAAATACTGTGTTCATGTATTCTTTGTGGCTAGTATGTAGAGGTAACTACAACTGCATTGCAATTTTGAGCATATTTGAAATGTTGATATTGCCGTCTCTACTTTATGAAATATTTTAGAACTTTTTTGTACTTGTTTAACTTTTATTTTAATTATAACATTGGCTAAACATGTTTTTGATTGAAAGAAGACAAAAAAATCTAATCTCTTTAAGATAAACTTAATGGTTACTATAGAACAACATAACGTTACTATAGAAGAAACATTGAAGTAACATAATGGTTACTATAAAAGGAGCTAAACTCTACTCCACTTAGAACATGCCTCATGATCTTGTGTTTTAGTAACTATTTTTATGACCTCCATTATTCAACACAAACATAATTGGAACACTTGATTTAAAGCAAATATTATTGTGTCTTCTAGGTAGGTACTTTCAAGGTTAATAAAGTAACTAACAAGAAACACTTTTAAATGGGTATGCCTTGTATAAATTATTAATATTCTATCTAAAATTGCTTCTAGCCTATATATAGTTATTGTAAAGCAAACAGAGGAAAATCGCACATGTGCCATCCTATAAATTAGGTTTTACTTAACTTTTATTGATTGTTAAGGAGCCACTTGATAACTTGTGCACAGACAGCTTAAAAAGTTTGTAACATTCTCTTGGTAAGTCCATTTGATGCTGGATCATGATAATACACAGAAAGATTCAGTAACGTTTCTTTTGGGGTGATGTACGAAAATATCTTGGATCAGTGACGATAATAAGAAGCACTTTAAGAGATAGTAACCAAATGAGAATGAAAAATGAATCCCTTAATTAGAGAAGTCAAAACATCTGAAAAGTGATAGTATTACTGGAAAACATGAAACAAAGGTGCAAAAAACCAAAAAAGTGCATTAATTATTGGGACGATAGCTTATGAAGTTTGTCTTTGAAATATTGCTAAAGTTCAAAGTATTTGTGACCTAAAAATCAAAAATGGGACAACATCTTTCCTCTTGTTAGTATTTATAGCCTTGATAGAAAGTAGGTTGATTTAAAGGATGAACTGTTATATTAGCGAAAAACACGTTTACAGAAAAATGTGAAGTGATTTACTATCATATCTCTATTTCTGTTACTTTGCAAATTGTCCATACTTTTGTTAAATATTTGTAATTTCAGTAATGATCTAGTGGCAGTTTGTATCACAAGATGACTAATGAGTGAGTGTGATCAAGTAAAAAAATGAAATTGAATACAACAACAGCAATCTTTTGAGATTCCTCTATACTAGAGTGGTGGATACTAAGTCTAATAACCCCACATTGGCAATATGTGTAATCATCAATAGTTTAATCTTTTCTAATTAACTTTTAAACTTTTCATAACATCTGCTGTCCAAATACAATTAACACTTCACTAATTGGTTTGTTATAAATACTACTAGTAAATTAGTTGACTAAATTCTATCTCATAGCTTCCTAATGACACAATTGTTTGGTGTGAATAACTGTTTCTGTTTTTGCCATCTTTTCTATATCTCTGTTGTGGCACACTGCATCCTAAAAAACAACTGCTTGAATCCATATGATTACTACCACAAACAATAGCAACTTGCTTTGATGGTGCCGGAGGTAATAATTTATATAGGCTGACTCCATTGATTAAACCATGTCATATAGCTCTTATTGATTGTATTCAAAGTAGTGCTTCATTATATGATCTATCATTCATCTCAAGAAGAAAGGTCAAGTAACAAATCGTCAAGCAATCTCTTGAAGTATCAAAAATTTAGAAGTTGCTCAAAAACTTCTACATTGATTAATTTAAAATACATCAATTTCATTAATTCACTGGGTTATGGTTATAGCTCTAAGTTTGTGAAGTTTAGCATTAGATTAAAGCTAGGCTGAGTCTACAAAATATGCAAGTCAGTAACAAAGCATCTTAAAAAACATCCACTTGCTCTGACTATTATTAATACACCTATTATAGTTAAGGTGACACTTGCCAACACCTACTTATCATCTACCACCCACGTTATTAAAAAATAATACAACTTATTGCGTTTTTTCATTCTAAATATTTAGTAAAAATTTCTCATACATTTGACAGCATAGTAATTGAAACAAACTGTTATCATTAAAATACTGCAGAAAAAGATTTGTATTTTAGTGCTTTCATTATCATCTCAGAAAAAAGACTTCGACACATGCTTCAAACTAGGGATTGATGTCCTTTGAATGCGCATTTCTAAATCAAATTTACCATTGAAATAAGCTTAGCTTCATAATATATCTACGTACTATATTCAATAAGAAATGGACGTGTTTTGTATTTTGGTGAATGATGAATTACATGTTTAAGAAAAAATTGTTTAATGACAGAACATGGCAACGTTGATTGTTTTTTGAAACATTCAACTTTTGTAAGAGAAGCAAATACATTATATTTGATAGAACCTTCCAGACATTACCTAAGTTTTTTTTATCAACTCTAGCATTTATGTTTTTAAACATGGAAGACAAATGTCAGTTGTGCATGCCCTTGCTACTAACAAACAAAACTAGAAACATACATGAGAAGTTTTGGATTGTGAAAAAGGAGACTTCGAGTGTTTTGTTATAATGCAGATTTTGAGGTGGTATGAAAAACAGGAATTAACTTAAGCTTTTATCTACAAAATTTAAAGATTGCTACACCCAATGTTTTTTAATTTGTTGAAGTTATACAGAGTGAACAACCAGAACAGAGAGATAGAGGTAAAACAAGAGAAATCTGGTACATGTGTACCAATTAGAATGTCGGAGAACCAGCAATGAGATGTAAAGTTATAGATTGAAGACTGTTTTCTTGAAATCACAATCAACTTAGAAGATTACATCTCTGGGAACTTCAACATTCAATAACTTGTAACTATTTAATGATTATAATACACCTCTAATTAATCATTTTTTGCAAAAATCTGATCAATTTATACTAATTTTCATCAGTAAGTTAAAAGTTTTTTTAAAAGATTAGTAGGCAAATGGGGAGCAGGCGATACAGGACATCTCCAACACATAACATGTTATCAAGTGACTAAATAAATTCACAAAAGCAGCCTTATTAGTAGTCCACTATTTAAACTGTTGTAGATGGAATCACTGAGAGTGGAACTCTAAAACATTGTACAATAATAGACAGTTTGTGAAGAGTAATAATCTTTGATCAGAGGTACTGAGTTTATTGCAATGTTTGACTCTGGCTTGGCCCGGCTGCACCCTCTTTGCCCACTAGAGACCCGTCTAAAGATACACAGTAGCGCTACGTAAATATTGCCATCACTCTTACTAAGAACAAACAGCAGGAGCAAGAGGCAAAAGGACAGAAGGGGTGATATTTTGTTTATATATGATGTTGTCTTAACCAAGATCCCGTTGGCGAGTTATAATACTATTTATACACCCATTCATTCTAGTTGAGGTTTTAAAATGTAACGAAAATGCATTCTAATTTTATAATAAATATTATTGTTTCATAATGGTTCATATGATTACAATCTTAACAGCATTGGTATATTAGGTACTATTAGTAGGGTTCTTTCGACAACGATTATGATACAGTCAGGTTGTTTAATTCACAGATGAAAGGTTACAACGCATCTGTAGGTAGTGGTTGAGTAAACCTCTGTACTTATCAAAAGACTTACAAACTGGTGGAGCTAGTTACTACCTAGAAGTTTGTCCTTTTTCAATACATGGCATAACGATATACATAATTTTTTCAAGGGCGTTGGCTGGTCAATATTTAAATAATATTATTTAGGAAAAACAGAATTGCATTGATGTAAAAAAATCTGCTATATGATCTATCGCTAAAATGAAGGATACACTTGTTTCTCAGACTAAAACTCACAACCCATATGAAATTTCCACAATTTAATAACGTAATCATTATCGCCACATACGCATCATACATACGTTATAATATACCTTGAAAAGATCTTTCAAAGTTAGTAGGAGTTGACGTGTAACAAATTGTGCAGTATTTGATATCCAACTATCCACATTGGACAAGAAACTATCAGTACCTCTTTGGATACATGTAGTTGCAGTTTGAAAGGACCTATGTTGATATATCTTTAATTATATATATGCTAATAGGTATTATTTAGTTTTCAAACCTGATGAGAATTTTCTGTTTATCCCAGAAATCATTTAAGCTAAAAACTCCAAACAAAAGGCAATTCAAGTTTTTGCCACTCAAAAGAATATCAGTATACAATCCATTATCAGTATAACAGGATGGATGACTATTAAAGTAATTGCTTGCAATTGACTGCATGTCCATTTGAGTTGTAGACATTGCTATTCAAAATGCCTTTCATGAGACAACTTTCACATTATCAATCCACGTTTGACCTATATGAAATTACTAATATTAAAGAGAAAACAGTAAAATGCTTACCAGCAGTTGAGAAACAGCTTTGTTATTTGTGAATTGGCTGGCAGTGCCTGTCACCATAGGCAAGAGGATATTCATTAGTATCACATTGAAATCTTGGCTCTACACACTGAGTATAAAGTCACAGTTACCATCATTAGCTAGAGCTGTACAGTCTTTGAGCTTTGACAGTAATATTTCAGATAGAGCACTACTGCAAACACGAGTAGGGTCATGATAGTACAATATTGTTTGACAGTTGCAATGCTTTAAATAGTTAGTCTTGTCCCTAGACACCCACTCGTTTAATACGAGAAAGGTGACTTTAGCAGAATGCCAAAAAATTATGAGCCTCGCGAATAATTATTTTGTTAGAAAAACAAAAGTATGACTGAAAAAAAAAATATGAAAAATGTACTTCTATAGTTAGAAGCTCTTGAGGTAATTACAAGCGTGAGACTGCAACTTCTTACTGCGTTTTTGAAGCTAAATTATAGGTAGGGATCTGCCATCTTGTAATGAGTATCAATAGTAATGTGTTCAAAATTAAGATTATAGTAAAATAATGTATGTTGTTAAGGAAACATATGACTGAAGCCTGATTAGCATTCTTACTAGAGGTCAATTACAAGTTATATAGTAAATGAAAACAAGCTTGGGTTTTTACAATTTTTAAAATGAATAAAAAAATGACATTATGTACAGTGGTATCATATGTTACTAGCTATATAATAATATCTATGTATAGTGTAGGTTTGGTACAACAGCATTTTGCCCTTAAATTGTGAAGCATTATAAAACATCAATAAAACTCTGTAATACTACCTCACGTGATATAATGACATTAGGAAGTTAAGTATACAATTATTAGTCAGGTGTTTGCAAATGAATAGCATGTTTGCCACAGTCTATTGTCAATGTCAAATTATAGCTGGTATATGTCATTGGCTTAATATATACTAATACTATTACCTAAAAAGACTAGCTAATATAAAGCTATAAAATACCAGTGCTAGTATTATGATCAAGAATGCCACCACCAAAATAATAACTATAACAAAATTTTTACATATATTACATCATTTCACTTATTGCAAAATTTGAGGACTATAAGATAATACTCTAATGTGTGTGCGAATACATCTCTGCTAATATGGATTATATGGAAAAGTCAGCTGATTATCACATCAGCAGATACAGATAACTACTATTGTCATAACTACCATAAGTTAATTTATGATAACAACAAATTAACGCTACAAATTCTATGTTTGTAGTAAAGACTGTATGATGATTTTATGTAATAAAGTAATGTACATTTAAGTATATATAACATAGAAATATACTGGGAAAAAGTCAATATAGTATATTTATGCATTTTTGTATATATATCGAGGGAGTGTACACCTGTCACAGCTGGTATCGTGACTTTCACATGCAACAGTTATGACAAGATGTATTGGAAATATCACAAATACTTGCCTTTTTGTTAAAACATAAACAGTGACAAATCTCTTTGTTGACACTCTGGGTCATGTAACACTATATTATACACACCTCACACTACTTAGTATGCATATAATATATATATATATTGATGACTATTACATTAACTGCATTGACAATATGAATTTTTAACCTACACTACTATTACATGTGTAACTAGTAGTACATCCTTTAACTAATATAGAACAACAGATAAATATATACTAAACCAAAGAAAAAGACTGATATTTTTGAAACTGGTACATCACACATATGTAGGTCATTATATTTGCATGCATGTGAAAAGTGGGAAAAGGGGGCTGTTAAATTAGATGAATCTTAGTAATTCTTATATTATACTTTTAGCATTTTATTATAAAGTATATAAGTCACTTGGTTGTCTTTTATCTAAATGAGTAGAGAAAATATGAGCAAGGTAAAAAAATAACTATTGTTACATATATACGCACACAATACAATTATATGTCAAAAACGTTATGATGGTTGTCTAGTAAACATTTCTGTATGTAAGAAGTATGTGCTTTGCAATAATAGTGCAAAATATATATTGAATATTTTATCTTAGGATGTCTGTAATTCCAAAATTTCAAATCTCATAATGTCTAACGAATAGAATTGAATTATTTCACGTACATGTACAATTTGTATATGGAATAACATGATATGTAAGTTTTTATTACTAATCAATAAATGTACTATGGAATTAACTATTCATGTAGGATAATTGAGTTAGAACTATGATGATTAGATACTGGACCAAAGCTGTTACTACTGAATTCATGTATACAGTTGAAACTGTATTTGTAGAATACATGTGACTAAAATGATATGATTGTTTAAAACAGGCAAAGGGTTTGCTCCTAGAATATTTATGCATCCAAAAACATCTAAAGCTAAAATGGCTCCATAATATACAACAATGCAATTAAATTAACTGAGTACATATGCAGTCTGATACAGTTTAAAATAATTTTGTTATATAATGCTTAATTGTATATGTACAATTTATTTTTGCTTCGCTTCACACTTATTTCATGGCTAATACTGTATCTCCTGATCTTCCAATTGTCATGAACATCCAAAGACTTCTTATTTAAATGCTTTTTCAGTGATTAGACAGACGTATTGGATAACTATATACAAATCAATTAGTACTTCCCATTGTTCATTGTTCTTTTAGCTTTCAAAAATCTTATGATTTAATAAAATAATACTAAAATAAAATAATAATAAACAAAAAAACTATATAAAAAGAAACATATGCTATTGTATATTAGGTATATAACAATACATTTCACATACTGAAAATTGATATTAATTGCATATTTGTATGTCCCAAAATTATATTTATGATTTTATTGTACCCAACCTCAATAAAAATTTCGCATTTTTTACATTATTAAGTATGTCCAAATTAATGTGGAATGTATGTATAACAACGTTAATGTGGAATGTTGTATAACATATAATAATTATATATATTAATCATTATAGTATATAAAACTATATATAATGTATGTAATGTATGCATAGTCAATATGGCAGATGTAATTATTGTGGATTATATATTATATAGATATATGTAAACATGGATGTCGTATATCTGGACTTATATACTTGGCTAATTATCTGTTTCTTAGTGTTCACTCATGGTTAGTTGTTTTGTACTTTTTTGAATTGGTTTATTAGTAGTAATCAGAGCAATATATTTATGTTTAGTATTAACACATAATGTTATGTATATGTATATTAAATTGCGATATTACATTGTATTGAGCAATAATTCTTAGATATATTTTCCAATTTGTTTACTTTACTTATAGCAAAAGGAAGCATATGCCTATGCTCTATGTTGAACCAACAAAATATTAAAGCAATTTTTGTGGAAAACAGACCTTTTTAAAAGAAAATATTTGTCTGCTAGAATCAATTTTGTTATTAACTAGTGATGAAGATATTCACAATGACATAATAGTGAAGGGATATCAGCAATACATATGTTTACATTGGTTATGACAGTATATGTACTACAGTTCAGTGCATGTAATGGCATAAACTTCAGATGATAACCTAAAGTTGAGCCTCGTGTAATCCGATGATATGTATAATATAGTACTATAATACTTGTAAATATCAGATTGTAAAGTAAATGTTTTATTTTGCAACTCTTACATGATGCACAAAAAAATAATAGTGAAGCTTTTATTGCAACTAATAAAAATGATATAACATTTATTTGCGTATCTTATACTCATAACTACAGTACATTTAAAGAGAACAAGATAAAATCTTTGTGAAATGTAGTAATACAATTACCTTATTCATCCATTGAAGTTCACTAAGGTTGTTTGTTAATCTCAGAAATTCAATCTTAACAGACCTAATGTAATATTCAGGCCATGAAGCTACCGTTACTAGGCAGTTGAATGCAGTTGTAAATGCAAAACAAGTTGATGAAAGTGTTGTCACATGTTTTCATCATTGCAAGTTTTGAAGATTTAAAGATATTTGCCGCTGAGTTTTTTTCAGTCAATTTGTCTCATGTATATTTACATTGAACACTACTAAACAAGTACAGCAACAAGCTGATTTACACGTCAGGTTGAACAAGTACAATCTGGTATTGAAGATGTCTCTATGGAAATTAAGTCAAAAAGGGAGTACATGCAAAAATCCACATCCCCACCTATCCAGACTGTCCCTGTTTTTGTATAGACTATAATAGAAAGTAGCAGACTAGAACATGAAGGCATTTTTAAAAAGTACAGTTTACAGAGGGCATTGCCTATAGTAGAGTTAAACTATTGATTTCAGACACATCTATATTTGTATGTGCTTCTTCTGCTTGTTATGAACAGGATCAGTTTCATTGTTTCTCTGAATGTTAATTGGATTTATAACTTCATGCCTCCAACATAACTGTGCCCTGCATTAGTTTCCCGGCCGTGAGATAGAGATAAAACAATTTACCGTTTGGGTCAGGATGTGATAATGTAATGGAACCATTAGATTGTTGAATAGCCATATCCATAGATAGAACCATCAGAAGCACAATATCTGAGACCATGGTAGATCAATAGGATAAACTGTTAATCAATAAACTCTGCTTAAAGTAAGCATCATTTGGTACAACTATACCATAATAACTAATAATATTTGACATCAAAGCAGAGAATGAGATGGGTGTTTATATATTTCTATTGGTAGCATTGTGTTAAGGGAAGGATCACTAAAACATTGCACCAGCATGCCATGTACTATAACCAATTTGATCGTCATAGATGGTTGATCAGATAATATACTACATGCGAGCATACAGTATTGATTGTATAAAACCAATTAGTGTTGCTTTCAACAAAATTAATATATTCAATACTGTAATTTGTACCACAGGTTTGACTGCATTTGTTTTATGTTAGTAGTAACAATCACTTTGTAAGTTTATTTATTGCATTGACCTATGTGTGGTTCTAATAGAAACAAACTTCTTCACATTGTTTGTTGAGTCACAATAGTGTCAGCATCACTAGTCCTAGCTGGAACTGGGGCAGGTTCATGACCATTGATAATTGTGAGTGTATTGTGAGATATAATTTTGGTACCAGTAAGATAACATGACGTGTAAAAAACAAAGAAATCTGAAGGGAATGAATAAAAGTCAATCCGGCTACACTGTCCTAAGGATCTGATGGAACAGTAATGTCATTGTTTGGAATGATCACATTACTGTTATTTAAGGAACCAATAATCATGAACTGACCTGTTTGATCAAAATGACCAAAATGTAGACACAACAATAATTGTGCTTTGAGTTGTTGGCTGTTTATGACATAAAAGACTAATAAGTGTGCTTTACTAAGGGAAACTCTATGCAAAACTGATATTGGCTCTGAGTCTAGAGAGTAAACTTTAAGATGCTTTCTCCTCCAGGAATAGAGTGATCTAATACTTCCTAACTTGCTGGTATAGACAACTTTATGAGGGTTGTGATATATATTGTATCCATATATATGAAGAAGTTGTCATCAAATGATGTGCATGACTTGAAAGTAACACGAGTTGTTTTCATAGTATGGACATACGATGTATGGTATTTTAGATCCAAACAAATGTTGCCATAGAATCCTATTTACTATTGTATGTCCTACAGGTGCACATCAGTTTGTCTATAACAAAATTGAAAACATTTGAAATAAAGTTATGTAAGTAGGAATAGGAATAAGGTATTTATATAAATTCATTCTGAGAAGCTGAAACTCAAGTATAAAAGTTTATAATAGAAAAAGAAAATGTAGGAATGGTTATATCTTAGTCTATTTATGAAAAAAGATTATATTAAGGAGGCTATAATATTTTATTACTTCATTATAAAAACCAATCCATATTAGTAAATTTTTTTTATAAATGTTAAAATATATAACCATCTTTAAGTAGGAATAACAGACCCTCCTACAGTTTAGCCCACAATATCAAGGTTATAAAAGGTTATATGCTTATTTGTTTGCAATAGTTGTAATAGAATTGTGAGGTAAACAAGCCCAGTAAGAAGTCTAGAGTAAAAAAAGTTTGCGTCTTCTACAGTAGGTTTCCATAATGAATATGCTCACAACATAGCAAAATATACCTTTCAAATATAGTGCTGTGTTCATGTATTTCTGGGTGGATACCATGTAGAGATCTCTATACTGATGTTCCTATTTTGAACCGTTTGAGATGGATTGTACTGCCATCCTGCATATACATTTAAAAAATATTTTTTAGAATTTTGTGAACTTTTGTTGGTGACAATTATGATTCTTACAAAAACAGCAAAAAATAATGTTTTTAAAATGGAGAGATCAAGTCAATCCACTTAGAAAAGGCCTGTGTAAAATGACTACTTTTAGTTACCACCTTTTATTGACCTCCTTTTTCTCCTCATAAACATAATTATAACACATAATTCAAGGCAAATAAATGGTTCCATCGATAGCTAGACTACTTCAAGCTCAAAAGTAACTCTTTTTTGCTTGTATAAGTCTCTCAAAGAAGACATCTAAAAATAATGGAAAATTTGTAAAAAAAAAAAAAAAAAAAAAAAAAAAAAAAAAAAAAAAAAAAAAAAAAAAAAAAACTAAAAAAATAGGAAAATGCACGTGTTGTGATCCCCACAGTGCTATGGCATGCCTGATTATGTGCATGTAATGCTACTAATAAAGTCAGTAACACACTATGTGTGTTCTATGTTGTGTTTTCATTCAGCTGTTTGTATATCTTCTAATGTTATATATGTTATATTCAGAAGAATCAATCAATAGCTGTTGTATATGTGAGAGTGAACCAGTTTGAGGAATCTATACCTAGTGGTGTTTGCTTGTGAAATGAAGAGTACAAGTCATTCATTGCAAGTAGTATATAGTAGTGTATTCAATTGTTACTGGAAATAGTGTAATGTCAATTAACTGAATACGATAATAAATTCTAGTGTATTTGTTATCTCAACTTCTCTCATATAGTCAACTTACTCCTCAACAGCTCTCATAATCCCTCTTCCTTTACTGTGAAGTGATGCTGCAGTAAAAAAAAATTTCTAGAACCAATACTTCTTACCAATGTCTCACTTATAGGTGGAGCTATTTAGAGAGGATATACTCTATTAATTGTTTTATATAATCTGATATGTTTACATATTCACAGTATTTTATTGGAAATTATATTTGAACTTTAATCATACCATCAACAACTTTATTACTTGATGACAATTTAAAAGATTTTTCAGATTATTATTTATTTTTGAGCCATCGTTATTTGGCTCTTTGTGTCCAATGGTGGAGAACTAGATGGGAGGGGCTGGAGTCCCCCCACTTTTGAATGTGGGGCTCTGCCCCTTTACTGTTTTAATGTGATTTATACAAGTATGCTTGATGAATTGCACTCCTCATTAACAATTGGGTGTAAATTAATAATTTGATTGATCAAACAATCAGCCAGCTGACCTCCACTCAACACAAGGTTGGTGAAACTATAACTACTTTATTGTTAGGGCTTCACTTTACTGCTTCTACTGTATATTGAAGCTTGTTTGACTTTATTAGATTCTATGAAAACAGTTGATAACTTTGCAAGGATTTTTTTAAAGATTGTAATAACTCTATTGGTGTGTCTATTTTGATGCTGGGTCTCAATGATACAGAGAAAGATTTTCAGTAATTTACAATGATGTACTAGAATATTTTTGGATCAATGACAATGATTAACAAGCACACCTGAAGAGAAAGTAAACAATTGAGACTGAAATGAATGCCTTTTGTCAGAGAAGTCAAACAACAAAGTGTATAGACCTTGTAATTCTAGCAGTGACTTGTGACAGTTTGTATCTCACATGGACTACATAGATGAGTTTGATCAAGTAAAGATGAAGTTAAAGACTGTTTTAAACAATAGCAGTTCCTTGCATTAGCAATTGTGTAATCATCATTGTTTGAATCTTTTGCAATTAGCACTTCACTAATTGATTTTATACCTGTCGATAATTAAACCAGGGAATTTCCTAGTTATTGAAATGCTAATATTCAGATCATTTCAATGTTACTACCAACATAGAACTATAGCAAACAGTTTACAGTATACTACATACTGTTACCTAATTAAGATTATAAAACTATACACACTTATAGCTGTGTATACATCACTGCTAAGATGTTTTTTCCATATTATCAATTAGACAAGTCATATAAGCAGTAAAGATACTACAACTGTCATAACTGCCATATGTTAATCTATGATAAGAGCAAATCAACACCATAAATTAAATGTTAGGAGTAAAGAGTATATGATGTTTATATTAATAAGGTATGTTTATTTAATATATACAATTAAAAATACACTGACTTGATTTGAGCATAATAATACATTTATACACTGTTATATATATACAATGGAGTACACACCTGTCACAGCTTTGCTCTCTCCTTATCGTGATTCAACATTCAACAGTTGTGACAAAAAATTTAATGGGACTGATACCATAGTCACTTTACTAAGAAAAACAATGGATCAGTGACAAATATCCTCATTGACATCTTAGATTTTGTAACAGTTATATTAGACTCTGACCCTATTACACATATATTGAAGAATGAGTTATTACATTAATTATACATGTACAATGTGAATGTTTAACTACACTACTGTGTGTGGTGTGTGTGTCTTACTACCATATCCTTAAGTGACTACTATAAAAAAAACACATAAACATAACTGTACCAAATACAAAGACTTTGATAAATCTGTACATCACACATATACATGTAGATCACTGTGAAAACCTAAATGTGAATCTGTTGAATTAAGTTTGCATGTTCGTATCAATTTATGAGATACTCTCTTAGATTGTTTGTAATGGAATAGTAAGCCACTGTTTGTGAAGTGTTTATATATTCTGGTTCTAATCATGACACTTACTGATTTGAGTTTTGAATATAAGTATGATCAATGTCCACATTATATCACATCATATATTATATATATATATAGATAGATAGATATATAGATAGATATTTATATAGGATTGAAATAGCCTGATCAACATAATGTCGATTATATGTTTTCTACACAGAGCAGATGAAACATAACAGATGTAACATATACACATATGTGTCATACATATGTACATAGTATAGACGTTGTATGTAATGTATGTACATATATCTGACATATAACAATTATAAGAATATTAAACATATGTAAACGATATGTATATAATTTATGTATATTATATATATACTTAAAACATTGTTCATTAACGATTATGAGTACATTTATGTCGACATACTTTTTATAAATAAAATTATAATAGCTCTCATGATAAAATGTAACTGTACTAGGACAATAATGAGGATGGGTGCAATAATTTTATATCTTCAGCAATAACTTTGTCCTGTTGGGCAGTCCAACCTGGTGTATTGTCAATTGCCAACACAATATACATCAGATTAGAAAATGTGCAAAATAATAAGCAAACACTTGTCATTTCCATTGTTACTTCATACTTCAAATACTTGTGATGGGAGTTTTATAAATAATATGCTTAACATTGACCACAAATTTATGATACATATATATAACATGTAGACAGTATAGTAGAGTTTTAAAAGTAATTTGGTTACCATCAAACCAAACAAATGTTGATATCTACCCACAGCATAATTATAATTTCATCAAGGTATAGATAGTATATGAACCACTAATTTGTAAGAAGAACCAAATTCTATAAAAATGGAATGAAATAAGTCTCTAATAATGATTTTTTTGTTTGACCAAGATATTATTGCAAGCTTTTCTTAATTTATCATTATTCTCATAGAGCCATCATAGGAATATCTGCAAACTCATTTATTGATTAACCAAATGAACAGCCCAGACAAATAAATAATTATTATGTGTATATACAGCAATCATCATATAAAAATATTACTACAATATAATATACTCACCACTAAGATCAATGCATTCATTAAGAGCCATGAAATTGATTTTTATTTCTATTAAAACAACCATAATGAATAATTCATAAGCAACGTGACATCTACCTTTACAAGAATCAAGTTGTAGATAACAAAAGACATATATTAAAAATATACTGTAGTTATTAACACTACTTGTTACAGACGATAATCCTCCTCCAGTCACATCACTTCATCCATGGAACTGGATGACACATCCACGGTTATGAAGTTTTACTAAAAATAGTAGCACATTCTTAATACACTATTGAGAAGGTAACGTTTTTTTCATAAGTTGATCTACCAATTGTGAGTGACAAGAGTTCTCAAGTCAAGAATTCGATAAGATTTCATGAAGAGTGATGAATCACAATCATGTCAAAGTATTGCCATTCCATCTGTCATCACTGGATTGGCTAAAAAGGTAGTGCAACCTTCAAGAGACTCCTGGAAACATTAAACAGAAGATTTTTGGAGGATAAACTTGTTTGTTTTTAAGTATAGAATAACTCCCCCATCTACATGACACAGTCTCTTACACTTTGGCAGAAAAGTGAAAAATCTTTGCCTTTGTTACATCCATATCTTTATAAAATGATAGAAAATGTAAAGTAGAGAAACATAAAGAAATCCATGATGGAAAGGTTGACTTAAGAGAAAATAGAAGAGATATTGTGTTATAAAACCTAAATGATAGAAGGAGCTACTTGAAAGAAACTGGGTCTGGTCTTATACATTGGTAAATTAGTAACAGTCTAAAAGATTATTTATTTAGGTGGTTTCATTGATCAGTTACGTAAAAGACATCCTCGGTGTCAGAAACGGTTGAATCTGATATCTTGTTTAATAATTTACTGTTACATCATCCAGTCTTGACTTAACTTGAATTTGTAAACCTCCTGACAGATTTTTTCTGATCTTAAAGTAGGAGGAATGTATTGTAATTCTTATTCTGTATTGTTCATTCATCTTTGTGTAATGTATAGTTTCATAAAACTTATAAATCTCTTTATCATGTTAGATACTCCTATGTGTTCTATGCATTCTTATTCTATAAATTGTCTATGTTATTTTCTTGTATTTTGGATAATAACTATATATATCTTAATAAAACTTTAACTATATAATTACATAAAGGTCTACAGCACATGTTACTAGGGCAAAATATTGAAGGCCTATCAAAATGTGTAAAACCAAATATAAATAACAACTGTCATCTTTCAATTGTTATCACTAAATACAACTGCTTGTGATATTGTCACCAGATGTATTAAAGAAATGAGCTGAACATTGACCACAACTTGATGGTACACATATAGCATCAGGTATCTTTGGACATTTGTGCTAAGTCACATGGATTAACAAGACATGCATGTTTTGAATATCTTTCTTACACTTTTCACCTGTTATAACAGAAGTATTAAAATAAAATAATGTTTTAAAAATTATTACAATTAATGAATAAATAGCTTTTTGTTTGCTAAATAATAAACCCTTACCGCATTGTATTAGACAGTTATTTAAACTTTTAAAGTTGTTTTCATTACCATAACAACCACCATATGTAAATTGCTGACATCTACCCACAGCATAGTTATAATACCATCGAAGGATATTGCTAGTACAGGGACCACTCTCAGGTAAGAATGAACACAAGTCTATGAAAAAGCAGTAAAATTGAATTGATAAGAAGTAAAGAATAATAATTGTAAGTATATTAATTTATGCATGTAAAATTGGCCTTTATTAAATAAAATATTAATGGCTTCTAAAATAATTACCATTGCTTTTCAGATTGTTAATTGGATTCAACTTCATGGCTCCAACATAACTGTGCCCTGCATGCTCTGTCCAGCCATAGATAGAGACAAACAATTTACGCATTTGGGTTAGGATGTGCTATTGTATTGGTACCAACTGAAAGATGTTGAATAGCCATATCCATAGATAGAACCATTTGAAGCATATATTAGAACCCATGGTGGATTGATAAGAACATTGTTGATCAATAAACTCTGGTTAAAGTAAAACATCACTGGTACAACCACACTGTAATAACTATTACCACTGGATAGCAATGCAGAGAACTGGATTGAGTGTTCATATTGTTTTATTGGTGGTATTGTGTTAAACAGAAGGGTCACCATAGTTACCACCAGCATACCATATACTAACACCAATTTGAGCAACATAGATTGGTTGATCAGATATAATACTACAGTATACATTGTGTGGGTGTGTGAAACCAATTGGTGTTTTTTTTCATCAATTTGATTTGTTTTGTTATGTAATTTGTACCACAAGTTTTGACTGCATTTGTATTTTGTTAGTAGCAATCACTTTGTAACTTTGTCCATTGCTTCGACCCATGTGTGGGGGTAATAGAAATGTCTTTCCCCATGTTATTGTTGGTGTCAGTTGTGTAACAATAGTGTCAGCATCAAAAGTCCCAGCTGGAACTCGGGCAGCTTTCATGTCCACTGATAATTGTGAGTGGATTATCAGATGTAACTTTAGTCCCTGTAAGATCAATATGAGGTTTAAAAACAAAGAATGTCTGAAGGGAATGAAGAACAAATTTGAAAGTATGTCTAGCTTTAACAATTATGTTAATTGCAGTACTGTCCTGAGGATCTGATGGAACAATAATGTCATTGTTTGGAATGATGGTCACATTCTATTATTAGCACAACAATAATCATGAACTGACTTGTCTGATCACTCCAACCTAATGTAGACACAACATAGTATGTGTATTGAGTTGTTGGTTGTTTATGACATGGAGAGCTAGATAAGACATGAAATCATCCTCATTACGGAAGCTCCATGCAATAACTGATATTGGTTCTGAGTCCAAAGAGTAAACTTTAAGACCCTTTTTCCTCCAGTAATAGGTATTATCTAACACTTCATAACTTGCTGGTATAGCAACTTTATTAGGGTTATGATAACTAGTTGTACGATATATGAGAAATGGCCATCAAGTGATGTGACTTTGAAAGTAACAGGTGTTGTTTTCATAGTATGAACATACAACGTATGTATATTAGATCCATGTACATGCTCATAGAATCCAACAAAGAACTCACTACTGTATGTGCTGAGGTCAATCTCTAAAATGAAAAATAACATTTAAATATGAAGAAGGTAATCATTCTGATGAGCTGAAGTTTAAAAAGCTTAATTCAAATTTATTGAATGCATGTTGAAAATTTTTTAAAAATAAAGCAAATGTAAGAATGACTATATCTCAGTTTGGTAATACAGTACAATATATGATGAACTAGGAGTGGCTATAGTATCGTTATTATAGTATAATTGCTTTATATAAAAGCCCAATATATTCTATTAAATAAAATCTATAAAATTAATTGAAATGATGTGATAAAGCAAGAACAACCTAGGAATGGGTGAATGTATATAGTAACCACAATATGTTGATTTGTTGCATAGTAGCTGCATAATGCATATTTGTTGCAACAGTTATAGGGAAATTTTGAGGATAATGATAATTCTATAAGAAGTCTAGAGTAAAAGTCTGGTCAGCTAGAGTGAGGTTAGATTTTTGTTCAAGGGATTGTTCACAACATAGCTTTCAAATATAAATACTGTGTTAAGGTACTTTTGCATGATTACTATGAAAAACTGTATTAAAACCAAGTAAATCACATATACAAAGTACAATGAAGGTATACAACAAACATTATTAAGGCAATTTATAAGTAGGAAATGATTCTCTTATAAATAAGTAAATAGTTGTGATTTTAAATTATTAATACATACTGCAACTGCTTGTGACATTGTGACCAGAAGTGTTAAAGAAATGAGCTGAACATTGACCACAAAGTGATGGTACACATATAGCATCAGGTATGTTTGTACATTGGGGGGGGGGGGGTGCTGTGTTACATGGATTGTCTAGACATTGTACAACTTGAACATCATTTTTGCACTGTACACCTGTAATAACAAAAGTGTTAAAAATGTTTATAATTGTGTAAAAAGTTGTTATTCAGTCAACTCTCATGAAATGAAATGACTTTAATTTCAGTCCAAGACTAAAGACTTACCACATTGTTGTAGACAGTTATGCAAAGTTTCAAAGTTGTTTTGGTTACCATCACAACCACCATATGTAAATTGCTGACATCTACCCACATCATAGCTATAATACCATCGAAGAGTATTGTTAGTACATGGACCACTAACTGGTAATAACAAACAAAACTCTATAGAATAAGCAATAAAATTGAATCAATTTGATTGATATGATTATTTATTTTCATTTGTTATTATCATCTATCCTGGATTTTGTAAAGAGAATAATTAGTGATTGCAAAAAATAATTACTTTTGTTTCATGGAATGTTAATAGATTTAAGTATTTCCCAAAACTTTATGAATTCCATCCATCATAAACTGAACTTGTAATTTCCTATTTAATAATTACCATTGCTTCCTGGAATTTTAATTGGATTTAATTTCATGCCTCCAACATAGCTGTGTCCTGCATAATATTTCCACCATAGATAGAGACAGACAATTTACCGTTTGGTTTAGGATGTGCTATTGTATTGGTACCATTAAAGGATGATGAATATCCATATCCATAGATAGAACCATTTGAAGCATATATTCAACCCATGATGGAATGATGAGAGCATCATTGATCAATAACTCTGGTTAAAGTAAGCATCATTTGGTACTACCACACTGTAGTAACTAGTACCACTTGACAGTAATGCAGAGAACTGAATGGAATGTTCATATTGCTCTATTGGTGGCACTGTGTTAAGAGAAGGGTCACCAAAGCTCCCACCAGCATGTCTTTGCCAACACCACACGTAAATTGGTTGATCAGATATAATACTACAGTTCATGTTTGGTTGTGTAAAACCAATAGTGTTGTTTACATTAAATTGATTTAGTTCTGCAATGTAATTTGTCCACATTTTTGATTGCTTTGTTTTATTGTTAGTCATCACTTTGTAACTTTGTCCATTGCTTCCCTATGGAGGTAAAAGAAAGTCTTTCCCATGTTATTGTGGGTGTCAGTTGTGTAACAATAGTGTCAGCATCATTACCCCGCTGGAAACCCATGCAGGTCCACTGATAATCGTATGAGAGGACTGTCAGGTTCCCAGTCTAACATATAAAAACAAAGAAAAAGTGTGAAGAACAAGGTCCAAAAAGGTTGTCCAGACACAATTTTTTTTTCTTGAGCACTGTCCTTTTGGTTTAATGTCATTGTGGAAATAGTCACATTATATTATCAAAGCAACCATTAAATCATGAAACTGGATTGTCTGGTCAGAAAACCAAAGTAGACAAATGTTTATGTAATTGATCTGGCAATTTATATAAAAAAAAAAAAAAAAAAAAGGAAGTGACTAGATATTGCTTACTGGCAATAACTGATATTGGCTCTGAGTAAGAGGAATAAACTTTAGACCCTTTCTTCTCCACCAATAAGTATTATCTAAAACACTTATTTGGCTTTATAGAGTTGGACTTTATGATGGCTTTGAAGCTAGTTGTACCCATATATGAAAAGTTTTCAAGTGATGTGACTTTGAATTAACAGGAGTCTTTTCATATATGAACATATAATGTAACGTACTTTAGATCCCAAAACAAAGAACCCTACAAGAACTCATACTGTAATGTGTTGATGTCAATTTGGTTTCTACAATAAAAGTGACATTTTAAATTAGCGTTTTTTGTATGGTATTTATTACCCAATAATAGTAGCCATATTAAAATATAATTAATATTGTATGGATCAACATTAGCAAAAACACTACATTGCATCATTTTGAATCTATGGGTCTATCACAAAATGAAGAATACATTTTGCTTGAGAAAAACGTTTTAATTTAACAACAATTTAATCAAAATAATAATTGCCCACACAACGCATCATTTACATACATATTGGTAGTAATTTAGTTGAAGGTCTTGTAAATAGTAGGATTGTGTAATAAATTTGATATCCAACTGTCCACATTGGACAAGAACATATCGGCTACCTCTTTGTTACATGTAGTTGCAGTTTGAAGAAACTATAGTGATAGGTTATCTTAACAATATATATTATTATATTATTATTATTATATTATTATTATATTACTTTCAAACCTGTTGAATTGCCTGATCATTCCAGGAATCAGTTAAATTAAAAACTTCAAAGGCGATGCAATTCAAGTTAGTTTCACTCAAGAGAATATCAGTACAGAATCCATTGTCAGTGTAATAGGATTGATGACTATTGAAAGCAATTGTTGATAATTGCGTACATGTTCCATTTGAGTTGTAGACACTGCTGTTCAAAATATCTTTCATAAGGCAAATTTTCATATTATCGATCCAATTTTGACCCTATGTGCAAATCCTAAAAATTAAAGAAAAACAATAAAAACTTACACTAGTTGTGAAACAACTTGTTTATTAGTGAAATGGTTACAGAATCTGTCACCATAAGCAAGAGGATATCCATCAGTACCACATTGAAATCTTGGCTCTACACATTGAGTATAAAAAAGCTGCAGTTACCAGCATTAGCCTGATCTGTACAGACCTGAGCTTTAAGAAATGAAGATATTTTACATAAACATCATTTTTATTGTGGTGTGAATTCTGACTAGACATAGGAACAAAGTAATTATTTAAATCCTTTTGATGAACAGAAGTTAAAGTGTATAAAAATTCACATATTAAAAAATGTAGAGTTAGCTATATATCAGTTCATTGAAGAATCAAGATGATATTAGGAATAGCTAGGGTATCATCACTTCATGTAAACCACAATATACACTAGTGAATAAAAATTTTAAAACTTAAATTATAATAATATACTATATGGATGAAAAAATCTAAAACAAGTCTAAAGTAGCAATGGCATAAGGAAATCTCTATATACCACATTGCCACAATATCAAACTCATAATGGTTTGTTGTAATAGCTGTAGTAGAATTTTGATTAAAAAACAGTCCCAAATAATACCTTAAGTAAAAGGCTGTTCAGCTTTATAGAATTAAATAAAGAATATGCTCACAACTTAGCAAATCATAAATTTCAAATATAAGTACTCTGTTCTGGTATTTATGTATGGGTAATATATGGAGATATCAATTTGCATTCTCATTTTGGACTTCTAAATGATGATGTATCATATAAAATTATAAGTTTCTACCTAAATTAGCACCCAAAAGCCTTATATTTAAATAGTTATTGGCTAGCAAACAAAAGGAAAAGACAATGTTAAAAAATAACAGTCATACATCTTTGCATCTTTTGTGTTTGTGTTTATGCTTGTCATATATATTCAAATGTTGTTCAAAGAATTCCATGATGGTTAAGACAATAGTTGAGGGATGGGATGGTGATCCATTTTACAGTAATTTATACTAGCAATGGTACTTGTGACAGAGAAATCAGACTTAAAGAAGTGCAAGCTCTTTATGCAACTGGAATATAGTAGTGTACTTATTTGATACTGGAAGTGGTGTAAACATAAAATAAATACAAAATAGATATAGTAATGTCTTTGTTATCTTAAATTTCTCTCATGGTCAAATTGTTCCCCAACTGCTCCCATTACAAAACATCTACATACACAAATAACCACATTAGACATGGGTTTCATATCGTGAAGGGTCTTCTAAAAATATTTGACCTGATGTGTGATGTTAAATTTTTTTAGTGCAATGCCTTCATTGGGAGAGGAAGAAAACGAGCATTTTACATATCAATACTTGGTTACAATATTATTCATTATGCTTCACTTCAGTGGAATTTCAACAGTTTTGTTATTATTAGTAATGGTCTTTTGTAGCAATTATGGTACAAACCACGTCCTTGCTTTAACCATATTTCACAGATGAAATGTGTTTACAACTATTTAATAGTGGTTGTGTTACTTCTGTGCTTACAGTAAAAACTTTTGTATGTGTAAACTAACTACTACAAGCTAAGTTTGATAATAGTTAATGCATGGTATGAAATATTATTAATTGTAATGTCTATATTCAAATAATATTATTAATATGATGGCTCAATATATTTAGCAAAAAACTGCATCATTAAAAAAATCTTCTATATGGTCCTGACTAAATGAAGCATATCCTTGCTTCTAAACAAAAGCTATTCTCAAATAAATAAATTAAGTAATAATTATAACATTCAAAATAATATTATATACATATTATATATATACCTCTGAGATAATCTTTCAAATCTTGTAAGAGTTTACGTGTACAAAATGTTCAGCTTTTGATATCCAACTATCCACATTGGTCAAAAACTATTTATCTGCTGTACATGTAGTTGCAGTTTGAAGTAACTGTAGTTATAGTGATATGTTACATATATATATATATATATATATATATATATATATATATATATATATATATATATATATATATATATATATATATATATAATATAATATATATATATATATATATATATATCTAATATATATATATAAGTATATTATATATAAATGTACATATAATATAAATATATTGGTTTCAAACCTGTTGAAGTGCCTTTTCATTCCAAAAATCAGTTAAGTTAAAAATTTCAAAGGCAAGGCAATTCAAGTTAGTGTCACTCAAAGAATATCAGTACAGAATCCATTATCAGTATAACAGGATTGATGAATAGTAAAAGCAATTTCCGACAATTGACTACATGTCCCATTTGAGTTGTAGACACTACTATTCAAAATATCTTTCATAAAGCAAATTTTAATATTTTCAATCCAAACACTATCCTATATGAAATTGCTAAAAATTAAAGAGAGAAAACTAAAACTTACACGAGTTTGTGAAACAGCTTTGCTTATTAGTGAAACGGCTGCAGAATCTGTCACCATAGGCAAGAGGATATCCATTAGAATCACATTGAAATCTAGCTCCAAACACTGAATATAGAAGCTACAGTTACCAGTATTAATCAGAGCTGTACAGATTTGAGCTTTAGAAATGAAGATATTTTGAATAAACATATGTTTTATTTTAGTGTTATTGTGATTAGAAATAGGAAGAGGGTAAAAAATTATCAATGGTCGTGTTTATTTTATTGATATAAATCAGTGTTTAACAAAAACCTATTGAAATTGCATCATATTAAAAATCTGCTATATTGCATGTCACTAAATGAAGGATATACTTCCTTTTTATAGAAAATCTCCTCCCAATATGAATTAACTATAAATTTATCATGCAATGATCACTACATACACACACACATATGCATATATATCTATATATATATATATATATATAATATAAATATACATGCTATATATACCTCCTAGATGATCTTTCAATCTTGTAGGAGCTTACGTGTAACAAATCGTGAAGCATTGATATCCAACTATCAACATTGGACAAGAAACTATTAACTACCTGACTGGTACATGTAGTTGCAATTTGAAGAAGCTGTAGTAATATGTCATCATAAGTGCTATACATATATATATGTTATTAGTTTCAACCTGTTGAATTGCTTGTTCATTCGAAAAGTCAGTTAAGTTAAAAATTTCAAAGGCAAGGCAATTCAAGTTAGTTTCACTTAAAAGAATATCAGTACAGAATCCATAGTAATATAACAGGATTGATGACTATTGAAAGCAATTGTTGACAATTGATTACATGTCCCATTTGAGTTGTAGACACTGCTGTTCAAAATGTCTTTCATAAGGCAAATTTTCATATTTCAATCCAATTTTGACCCTATATGAAAATTCCTCAAAATTAAAGAAAAACTAAAAACTTACAGCATTTGTGAACATCTTTTCCTGTTAGTGAAAAGGTTGCAGTATCTGTCACCATAAGCAAGAGGATATCCATTAGTATCACATTGAAATTTTTGCTCTACACACTCAGTATAGAAGCTACAGTTACCAGCATTCGCCTGAGTCACACAGACCTGAGCTTTAAAAATGAAGATATTTTGAATAAACATACGTTTTTTATTGTATTTTCAATTATGATTAGAAGTAGGAAGAGGATAATTTTTACAATCCATTCTGATGAGACAAAGTTAAATATAAAAAATTCTTAAAATGAAAATGAAATGTAGAGACGGCTATATCTCAGTCCATTAAAGTTTTGCTATTTCATTAGCACTTCATATAAATGCAGTGTTACACGTATGTATGTTTTATGTTGTGTATTGTTAAATGGTATTTTTGAAAGAATCCAACAATGGATAAGATGTTAGCTCTTGTTTTGAATAGTGACCATGTTTTAAATAATCTATACATATTGTTTCATGTAATATTATACAGTAGTGTACTCATTGGTATTGAAAGTAGTGTAACGTAAATGAACTGTATATGATATATATCTAGTAATATTTTTTGCAACTCAAACTTCTCTCATGGTCAAATTGCTCATAACTTGTTCAACTTACTAAAGATGGTAATACCTCTGTGCCTACAAAATGACTTTAGCAGTGGGTGAGCAAGTTGGTACAAGCTAAGAGTGACCGCTTGTTAATGCATGATATAAAAGATTATTAATATTTATGACGATATTAACTTTTAAATATAATATTGATATGGATCATATTTAGCAAAAACCTATTGTAATTGTATTATTCATAAATCCACATATGGTCCCTCTCACTAAAAATAAAGGATACGCTGTTGCTTCTCAGAGAAAAACTCCACCGCACAGACACACACACACACACACACACACACACATGCATACATATATTATATACATGTTATATATACCTCTGAGAAGATCTTTCAAATTTTTGTAGGAGTTGACGTGTAACAAAATGTTCAGCTTTTGATATCCATCTATCTATATTGGACCCAGAACTACTAACTACTCACTGGTACATGTAGTTGCAGTTTGAAGAACCTATAGTGATATGTATCTTCAATGACATATTGTAAAGATGTAATCGGTTTCAAACCTGTTGAATTGCTTGTTCATTCCAAAAGTCAGTTAGTTAAAAATTTCAAAGGCAAGGCAATTCAAGTTAGTTTCACTCAAAAGAATATTAGTACAGAATCCATTATCAGTATAACAGGATTGATGACTATCGAAAGCAATTGTTGACAATTGAGTACATGTTCCATTTTGAGTGTAGACACTGCTGTTCAAAATGTCTTTCATAAAGCAAATTTTAATATTTTTGAATCCAAATTGTCCCTATATGAAATTTACTAAAAATTAATGAGAAAAAACTAAAACTTGTTACAGCATTCGTGAGACATCTTTGCCTTTTAGTGAAGAAGGTTGCAGTATCTGTCATCATAGGCAAGAGGATATCCTTAGTACACATTGAAATCTTGGCTCTACACACTCAGTTATAGAAGCTACAGTTACCAGCACTGGCTTGAGCTTCACAGACCTGAGCTTTAAAAATGAAGATATTTTGAATAACATATGTTGTTATTGTAGCTAATCTATTATGATTAGAAATAGGAAGAAGGCAATTATTTAAATCCACTCTTATTAGCTAAATTAAGTATTAAAATTCTTAAAACGAGAAAGGAAATACAGAGATGGCTGTATCTCAGGCCAATAAGTAAGAAAGATGATATTACGGATTTCTATAATATCGTTCACTTCATCTAAAATCAGTGTTACAATCTATGTATGTTTTGTGCTTTTCATCCACTCGTTGTATACCTTTAAATGTTACATTCAGAATATTCCCACAATGGATAAGACATTAGCTCTTCTTTTTGGATTACTTCAAAGTTTGAGAGTAATCTATACTGCAGTGGTATTTGTGATAAAATCTTAAGCTGTACAAGCTGTTCATGTGATTGGTAAATAGTAGTGTACTTATTTGGTATTGGAAACCCTGGTGTAATAATTGGTGTAACTGAATAAGGTAACAGATCTAGTAATATTTTGGAATTTCTCAAATTTCTCTCATGGTAACATTTTCCCCCCAACTGCTCCCACGTTAAACATCACATACACAAATAAAAACATTATACACTCTATATGGTTTTTCTTATTGTGAAGGATCTTTGGACCTGTATAATCCTATGGAATGTCAATGTAAGTGTAATGCTATTGTTAGCAAAGAATATTGCAGTAAACAAGATTTTCTAATATCAAGACTTGTTGCCAATATTATTCATTATGCCTTATGTCATTGAATCTTAACAGCATTGTTATTGTTAATAGTGTTTCTTATGCAACAATTATGATCAAGCCATACAATGTTTTAACCATACTTCTCTATTCCATATTTCAATTTGGGACTAGTTAATAGTGGTGTGTTACATATGATATGTTTATAAAGACTCTAGCAATGGGTGAGCTAGTTACTACAAGCTATTTGACATTTGTTAATGCAATGATCTGAAAAGATTATCAATAATTATATCTATATTAATTTAATAATATAATTATTGATATAGATCAATATTGCACTCACCATTACACACATATATTATAAAATATTATATATACCTCTTAGATGATCTTTCAAATCTTGTAGGAGTTTACGTTGTAAACAAATCGTGAGCATTTGATATCCAACTATCAACATTGGACAAGAAACTATTAACTACCTGACTGGTAACTGTAGTTGCAATTTGAAGAAGCTGTAGTAAATATGTCATCGTAAGTGCATATACATATATATATGCTATTAGTTTCAAAACCTGTTGAATTGCTTGTTCATTCCAAAGTCAGTTAAGTTAAAAATTCCAAAGGCAAGGCAATTCAAGTTAGTTTCACTTAAAAGATATCAGTACAGAATCCAATTAGTAATATAACAGGATGATGACTATTGAAAGCACTTGTTGACAATTGAGTACATGTTTCCATTTGAGTTGTAGACACTGCTGTTCAAATGTCTTTCATAAGGCAAATTTTCATATTTTCAATCCAATTTTGACCCTATATGAAATTCTTCAAAATTAAAGAAAAAAACTAAAAACTTACAGCATTTGTGAAACATCTTGCTGTTGTGAAAAGGTTGCAGTATCTGTCAGTATAAGCAAGAGGTATTCCATTAGTACCCACAATGAAATCTTGGCTCTACACATTGAGTATAGAAGCTACAGTTACCATCTTTGACATGAGCTGCCACAGACCTAGCTTTAATAAAAGAAGAATAAACATATGTTTTATTGAAAAAATGTCAATTTGGATTAGAAAAAGCCAAAAGGTAATTATTTAAACCATTCTAATGAGACAAAGTTAAGTATAAAAAATTTTAAAACAGAAATGAAAATGTTTAGACGGCTATATCTTAGTCTATTAAAAAATGATACTATTAGGAATTGCTTACAGTATTATCATTTTATATAAATCAGTGTTACACCAATGTATTTTTTTGCTTTTATCCACTTATATGTATATCTTCAAAATTTGGCTTCAGAAAGAATGTCACAATGGATAAGAATTTATCTTTGTATTGAATAGTGAGTCAATTTAAAGTAATCTATACTGCAGTGGTTGGTATACTTGTTGATAGATTAATCAGTCTTTTAAAGTAGGGTAAACTGTTCATGCAAATGGTATATAGTACTTTTCTCATTTAATATTAGAAGTGCTGTAACCAAAATTAATGACGTGAATACAATAATAGATCTATAGTAAATATCTTGGTTATCTCACACTTCTCTCATGATCGAATTTATCCCCAAACTGGTCCTCGTGCTACAAACATCTTACATGCACAAATAACCACATTACACTCCACATGGGTTTATATTGTGAAGATATTTGGACCTGTACTCGTCTGAATGTGAGGTCAAATTTAAGTGTATGCTTTAATCATATACGGGGACATTGCAGTAAATAGATTTTAAGACCTTTGATTATTTTATTAAATTCATTATGCCTCATGTCATTGGAATTTCAAAAAAGTATCGTTATGCTAGTAGTGGTTTTTGCGCAATTATGATACAGCCTCACTCTTGTTTTAAACTATATTTCAGATATAAATGATAGTTTAAATAGTGGTAGTGTTATCTCGGTGTGCTTACAAAAGGGACTCCAGCTGTCGTTAGTTAGTACAAGTTATTTTTGTTAATTGTGTGGCATGAAAAGATTCACTATGGTATTGTTATATATTCATTTTAAATAAACTTCTATGGATACTGATAAATATTTTCAAATCCTTTTCACTTGCCTTATTTTAAAATCTACTATATGGCTTAATGAGGATATGGTC